>NW_010544081.1:92845-101332 GCF_000687285.1 Phaethon lepturus | reverse complement strand
AGGAATGAGGATGAAATCAGAGCCCGAGTCCAAATGCTGCCAAACATGGAAAAAGTTTACATCTGAATGTTATGACCTGCATCTATCTATGGTTTTTCTTGTAAAATCACAGCTAGGAGAGGAAGCAGGGTGTTCACTTTGCACCAAGGCTCTGTGTCCTTGCATTGCTCTCCATTTAAGTGTGCTGCTAAGGCTCCACTGATAATAAAAGATTGATTTAAAAGACCATTCTACAACCTAAGCAAACACTG
The DNA here is from genome assembly GCF_000687285.1 of Phaethon lepturus. Taxonomy (NCBI): domain Eukaryota; kingdom Metazoa; phylum Chordata; class Aves; order Phaethontiformes; family Phaethontidae; genus Phaethon; species Phaethon lepturus. The sequence goes on along the minus strand of NW_010544081.1, from coordinate 101,081 downwards.
AGCCTGGTTAATGTTACATATCATATCCTCTTGTCATTTACTGCTACTCTGCGTGTTTACTGCGTCTCTCTCTCCCCCTCAGTACCAGCCCAATTTACAGCAGAGCAGCTCATCCTTTGGGGCTGAGTGTAGACCTGTAACCCTGAGCCCAACAACAGCAGCCTCTTGATTATAAAAGCACAGCACTGATCTCACTTAGGGTCTGAACCAAAGCAACACCCTCTTGAGGCTCTGGGTCAAGTCTTTGCAGATTTCCTAAATGACAGGCATCTCTATGTGACTACTCTACATGCTGAATTTAATCTCTAGTAAGATCAAAAATGTAATCAAATTATCTGCCTTCCTATATCAAGGTTCCTACTTCAGTTCAACAGAGAATATAAAAGAAGGTAGTGTGAACAAAAAAGAATTAAAAAAAATTGTTTCCACTCCATCTTTAACATTTATAGCAAAACCTATTATTTTGCTTGGGCTAAACTTATATCAAAGTTAGTACACAGCATGACAAAACCATCCATTTTCTTTCCACTAATAAAGAAGGAAAACTTAATGGAGTGTGTCATGTTTTGTCTTTTCTTTCTCTTATCATTTTCTAAATTACTGGTTTTGCTTTGTGCTCCTTTCCTTTAAATAACTGAATTGTAAGAACAAGAGATGTGTCTTTGGAGCCTGATTCTCAGTTGCACTGAGGTCCTGCTATGGCACCATAAACAGGCACTACTGCAGTTGCCAGCGCTTGTTTATGTGTTAACAAGGTAGCATCACGCAGGAATGAGGTGATGATAATACAGCTGCAGATAAAGCGTGAGGATGATGTACACGCACTTTGACAGTCCGTTCCCATTACGGGAGCGGTGAAAGAGGGCATAAATGTAAACTGAGAATCAGGCTCTTGGTTTGCAGTTACCCTGGATACAGTTTGTAGGATTTATATGTTTAATTAATGCAAAATGTGGAAGGTTCCACAATCCTATAAAGACAACATGTTAAAGACAGTTTTGCCCAACAATTCTAGAACCGCAAAACTTGCAACAATGGAACAAGGATAATTAAAAAGATTACTAAAGCATTTTGTTTTGCTTGTTCTTCTTTGGGTCCTTCATTTTCAAAGTCAGGAAAGGCATTTTATGCCACCTAATTAAAACAACTGGGAGGGGTTGTTTTAAACAAATATACTAATTTAAACAGAATTAATTCAGTGAAGTCCTATACCCTTGGTTGTACACAACATTAGACTGCACAGTAACAAACTCCGAAACTTAAAATCTGTGGTTTAATGAATTTCATAGACAATATCTCTTTTTTTCCGCTGCAGAATGGAAAGGAGTGTGCTTTGTAGGGACTACTCAAAACACTGGCAAAAACACAATTTGCATTTCTATCCTTGCATAGGGTGATGCATGCACATCCTTAAATTTGTGCACATCTGTAGACTTACTGACTTCAGTGATTCGGATCTCTGATGAAAATGACTGTATTTTCACTTAAACCCACAGGGAGAACACCAAATGATTTTACAAAGGATTCCTTGTGGGATATAAGTTAACCAGAACATGCAAATACTGCTTGATGTGTTCTTTATTTCCCATGCCAAAACTTTTAAATTCTCTGTGCCTCACCCTGAAAAAACAGGATCATTAATATTACAAGCCTTGTGAGTACATTTAGAGGTTAGTATTTATGAATCATTTGGGTGTTATCATATGAAAAGTGATAAAGTAAACTAAAATATTTAGAAAATATATGGTATCTTGCTCCCACTGGCACAAGTCTGCCATGCTGAAGCTGTGGAGTACCAAACCTGAAGAAAAGAAAGTTATTTGCCTGACAGGTACCCTTCAGGTCAAACGTTGTTGAAACCTATAGGTAAAGCGACCACTCATGTCTCTGGATACACGTAAGAAACAGATCAGCTCCGTTACGGAACCAAGTAAGGAAGACTACAGCCCCTGTGCAAAGTCGCACGGGCGACCGTCGCAATGCAAAACGACACGCGAGGTCATGCGCGCGGCACCTGTGGGCAGAGCCGTTTCTCCCAATAGTTCTCTGCACAGACCTGTGTGTTCAGGAAAGAAAGAAAAGGATCAGAAAAGGAAAACAAAGCGGGGGGACGAGGAAGCACCAGGCATGGTGTCAAAAGTGTGGCAAACCCAGCTTGGCGAGGGACTGCCACCGTCCATGCTGCTCCATGGAGCTGTGAGCGCAGGAGCCATGTCCTGCTGCTCAAGTCCTGCTGGGCCGGGCAAAAAGAGAGTTTGCACATTCCCTTGTAAGTAGGGTCACTTCAAAGGTATTTGGATCCTAGCTCTATGCCAAACAACCCAAAGGTCCTGAAATTTCAGCTAGTTGCTCTGTTCAACACAGGTAATCAATGTAAAGAGGCAACAAATTATGGTATGGCACAAAAATGGGCAAATGTTGGAATTTTTCTCGGTTGCCAATGCGGCCACATCTGCAGAGTCATGCCTTTTGGTACTGGACCTCACACACTCCTTTGGTGAGGGATCAGGCACTCCCAGTTTGCATCCAAATTGTGCATTTTACCTCATATCGAGCTTGCTCAGGCAACAGGCAGTACTTTAGGTAACCACCTACTACTTCTTGCTCCTTGTAGCTCCATAGGAAATTGCCAGTAGTCATGACTTTCTTATTAAAGAAGGTATCAAACACATACAAATGTTTTAAAATAACAAGCTGTGGGGGGAAAAACCCACAACCTATGACACTATCTGAAGACATGCATGCAACTGGTGTCAAGCTGTGCCATTTAAAAGCACTTCTGCGGCACCCACCTATGACAGCCCGGCGGTGCGTATTTGTGAGTTTCTCACAGTCAGGGATTAAAATGCTTTTAAACATCACCTTACTGCTTGCCAGTTCTCGCAGCAGGGATCTCCGCTGGCTGATTTCTACCAGGCAGGTAAAGCAAGATCACTTTTAAATAACAATTTTCCCACTACTTGATTTCCTCACCCCAAAGCCTGGGGACACGTATCTGAGCACTGGGGTGCCAGCACCACAAAGTGCCGGCAGCGCAAAGCCACATATGCTGGAGGGGGATGTGGTACACTGGGCCACCCCTGCCGTCTGGCAGAAAGTCAGCCGTGGGGCCACCATACCAGAGACTTTGGTGGTGAAACCCAGGGAGTTTGAACGCTTCTGGACTGTCCATCAGAAGTAAAGCTGCTTGTGAAGACATAATCTTCAAGAGCAGAGGGCAACAGCACAAGCTGGGAGAGCCATATATTGCCATAACTTGACAAACCGCAAAGGGGTAGCTGGGCCCTCCTCCTTGGAAAAACGATGGAAAAACTCACCTTTGGGTGAAGGGGCATTCATACTGCTGGCAAACTGTGAGGTGAAATTCCAGTAAACCCACCGTGACTACTCCCCCCTCTCCCCTTGTGCTGAAACAACATCAGAGCTATCTGCCGGCGGTGCCTAAACGCTTGTGTTTTTCACATCACAGAGGCAGGAGTTTTGGACCCCCTGATTCCTATACTTACATACCTTTGGAAATTAGCATAAACATCTCAGCTGGCTACCGATGTGATTAAGATGTGCCTCCACTTGGCAATTTTTCCTTTGAAACAAAGCAAAGGCTTTCATTTGTTAAGTGAAAATCTTTCCCTCCCATTTCTGACCCCATATTGGGCACTTTAATCTAATTTTGGTTTGAGGTTTTAGAAGCTGAAGGCTGCTTCTGAAGATCACTGAGGGAAAAGAAATCACTGGGAGGAACACCACACTTTGAACTGAACGTCCCTGGCACAATGCGTATTGGAAAAAGCACTAAGAGCATTTCCCAATCAATGTAGCTGTATTTTTCACACCCGGTTAGAAGAAACGGAAACCTGTGGTAAATAATGCTGCTTTGCGCAAGTCCAATTACCCTAAATGATAAATGGCCTAATTATTTCAGCTCTAGAGTCTTTCCCAAGTTCTTTATCCTTTTCTTTGTAGTCACTGTCTGCAGAACAAGAGCGTTTGACTGTTACTAATTAGTGAGAGAGAAAGATGCAGGACACTTAGTAAATTCACTTCCCTTTAAATCCATCTTACAGTTATTTTTCCCCATCATGGAAAGAGAAAGTAATAATTTATTTAAAAGCTACACTGCTGGAAGAAATTTTTTCTCCATGACTACTCTATGGTATTAAAACAGTCAGCTTTTGTTTTTTTACATTCTCCAGAACACCAAAAGATTAAAGGCACAGCAAGGTTAGATTAACACCCTGAAATTATCTGTAAGGTTCTCTACTCATCAGGCTACTAAATCTTCATTCCTGACTGCACAAAATCTTCCTCATATCATATCCTGAGTGCATATGAACTTGACACATCTTGAAAACAAATTCCAAAAAGCAAGACAATGACTTTCTGACATCTTGTTATTTCCTTGTTCCTTCATTTAGATCAAAAACAGCAGCAAAGGGTTGTGGATGATTGCCCAATGTTCAGGACTTTTTCACTTCTCAATTTTCTCCTTTAAATTTGAAATCTAACTAGGAGTATTGAGAAAGATATTAAAGTTAATTCAAAATTTCTATTACACCAAAAAGTCAAAACAATTCCTTCTTTTGACCCAAAGGTGTGAATAAGCATTAAAAATAAATAAATAAATAAAGCATTATTTATTTTTTCTCCCACTTATCAACAGAAACTTTTCTGAAATTCAATTTTTAAGATGCATGTAAAATCAATATGTTTTACATATAAAAGCATATGAATATTTTGTTGAATTCTGAAAGCACAGATTTCATACAGGTGGAAAGTATTGAGTCAACAGTACTAAAGAATTAATTGTTCTGCTTGCACAACGTGCCTTAATGTGTTATGCCTCAGTGACAGCCAGGAAAGATAATTCCCAGGACTGAGAAAGTAGTTGAGTTTTCAGTCTCATTACATCTGAGACCCTGACTAAGGAAACCGCAGAACTTGGTACCAGTTATTAAATGAGTCTTCATTCAAGCACCTATTTATCCACTAAATAATAAATCCAACTAGACTGTTGGCTAGAAACCAACAGTCCAGTCCATACAAGCTATTGCCAATTCTAGTGTATAAAAGTTCCTAGTCTCCCCTGATCGAGGCCCTGAATGCCTATCTCAGCAGCCACTACAGCTGCGAAACTCCACTTCTGACAAGCCCACTTCCACACAAAGCATTTTGGGGCCCTGACCAAAACATTCAAAACATGACTAGTTACACTGAGGTACGAGTTTTTTGGTTGCTTTAAAAGATCTGATTTTGGAGAAGAACCGCAACCTGTCTTTTGAAAACCAGACAACAAATTAGTTGGCAATACTGGTGACAAATTGGTATCATCCACTTCTCTGGAGACAGCAAAATCTATTAACTGGTGTGAAATGGAACAGTCAAATAACATGCATTTCCGACTTTTCTTTGTGTTTTACTGACTACTCCCTCTGCACCAGTCTTGCTATCTTGTTAAGTAAGGAAATGTTCACTCATATCACTGGAAGGCCACTACATTTCTAGAGCAAGGGCACACCCAGAAAGACCACTTTTTCTTTCTTTCCTTAGTAAAAGAGAAGTGTAAGATGAAGCAGGACAAACAATACAAAAGCCATCTCACGCTGATTAAAAGTAACACACAAGCACATTGTTAGAACTGGAAATTATTTAAATACATATGTGCTGCCAGGGTGGTAGAGAAGGGGAAAAAAAAAAAAGGAGGAAAAGGAGGGGGGAGGAGGTCACAAGAAGTTCATTCTACCAAGAACTGCTTTACATAATCATGAAATGCAAACTAGTTTCCATTCCTTCTGGCACAGGCTCATTCAGCCTTCACTTTGAATGCTTATTGACAAATAAATGGACTGGTTACTTCCTATTAATGTTACCTAATTTATGTACATACCTGGAGGAAAAATTCCATTTTGACCTCACATTCATACAAGCTAAGATCATTTTTAAGCTATGAATATGTTGAATACAAGTTTCATTTCTTCTTGCTTGCTGCTGGGAATTTGCTGTTTCTTAACAAATTAGGCATGTGTTCTCCTCAGCTCAGCTTTCACACCTTATGCATATAATATGTGCAATTCAGGAATCTCTGTTGAACTTTCAGATGAAAGACCTTTTCTTCAGCCATGATTCATTCTCCCTCTCCTCCTCTCTCTCATATGCAGGCATGTGCACACACACGACTTGATGGTCATTTTTGTTTTATGAGCTGTTTCCCAATACCTCTCCTTTTCTTCCTCTGCCCATGAAAAGTCCTTACCAAGAAAGTGATACTTGTTGTGATACAAAGCTCAAGAGTCGCTATTGTCCTGACCCGGGAAAGTGCAATTAAAGCATGATTTTATTAAGAAGGCATCTCAGAAGTAGACAGGTCAGTGGCAATCCCCACAGCAGACCAACATCTTCATCCCCTGAAGAATCTGCCTGTCCATCTGGGGACATGGAGGGATCTCATTCCAAATGGATGCTAACTAACATCGAGCTTGAAAATGCTTCTTTGTTTAGTTTAATGTTTAATATTCCCCAGGAGACAAGTTCCTGCCTGATAAATGTAATTGGCTGCTAATGCTGAGACACAGTGTGGGGTCCTGACACAGATGTCCAAGGCCACCCTCTCTCATTTGTAAGTTTTTTCAGGACCAGATGGTTTGGTTTCTCTGATTTCTTGCATCTGAGGTTGTGCCTATGGCTGGCTGTCCTCCCTTTCATTGCTAGGTATTTACAATGCAGCTGCACACAGTTTACGGAAACCTTTTGGTGCCTAACTTCCATGCAAAAAAACATATTAGTATAATATCTTTCTGGACTTGACCCCTACTTCACACAGAAAAAACTCCTGAGTGCTAGACAGACTACCACTGAAGATCAGGCACTTACACCCACAAAGGGCATCCCCATTCCTGAGAAGTCATGCCATGTGCACCCCTCTTCCTGCCATACGTAACTCCTCTGGCAAGACTGGTGAGAGTATGTCCCTCCCAAAGTTGGAGGAGGGGTGTGTGTGTGCTATTTACTGTGGTTTCTTACCTCCTTACTTCTGCAAGACTTAACTGCCCAGTGCAAAATTTGATCTACCAATTCTACCTGGAATAGTGCTCCTCCCGGCAAATAATGTTACCTATCTGTAGCTAAAATTTAACACTGATACTGGTAGCTAGCATTGATTAAATAGTGATATTGGTATGGATTTGGTTTTCTATGTCCCTGGGGGAAGCATGTTGATTGCCATATAATGTCCAGAGTGGTACGCAGGAGTACTTGAGATACGAATCCTGAAGAAAACTGTAGCCAGTTTCTTAGCAGTGATATTTTTCCTTAGATTAAAAGCAAATATGCTCTTTCCTCCATAAAAGCCTCAGATGGAGGGCAGGAATAAAGATGGGGCAGATGCATCCTTCCCTTTACTTCCTCTTTAAACAAATCTGTCTAATCGCATTTAAAGTACTGTATTATTAACATCTTCACCATTAAATGTTCCATGTCACCAGCAAAATTTATTCTTTAACATGAACCCTGTAGCAGTGGTAGCAGGTCAATTATTATGAGGATGGCAAAATACCAGGAAAATTCAGGGGTGAAAATGAGTATCTGCCTAGCATACATTACCTGAGACTCAGTTTTGCTCAAGAATAGCAATAAGGCAGAGTCACTGAGCAACATGTGACATTGCAAGCAAAAGATAAATTAGTCTTCATGGGCAAGAGGCTGATAAGCTTGAACTGAACAAATGGAAAAATAAAGTTTTTTTTTGTGGTTTTGGTTTTTTAAACTTTGGTGAAGAGGTGTAAATAAACCCACCAATGTCAACAGCAACGACAACAAGTTCCTTGAAACATGGGCACATTAATCATCTCAACAACACCTCAGTCCAGGCCACATAGAATACCAGTTCTCAGCTGTCAAAAGGATTTCCCTGGAAAACAAATAATTTTTTTTCATACCCAGGTTATCTTTTTGGTAAGGTTCTTGGAAAAGTCAAGGGAGGGGGACAATGCCAAAATACCACTGGGGTTTAAGACATTGACTGTGTTCCTATAAGCTAACAGTAGACTTTCCAAAAAAGCAAAGCCAAAGCATTCCTAAGAGACACCTGGACTTACCAACTGATTGATTCAACTCTTTCCATATTAAAAATAACCCGACTCTCCAGGAAGTGCTTATCTTTTTAAGAGGTACCTGTGGAAAGCAAAGACAGTGTCACAACTACAATTATATGGTAGGCAAAAAGAGTTGCCCTTCTGGGACT
>NW_010544081.1:88924-92814 GCF_000687285.1 Phaethon lepturus | reverse complement strand
TCCTGCTTGCCCACACTTTCACCAAAGGATGACTGTGGCTGCCTACAAATCCCAGCTTCTGTAAAGTGGGAGCAAGCAATGGGCATCTTCCAGAAAGGCCTCCAGGACAACTCCTCCGGCTGGTGCTGTGAGGGTGTCTGGGACAAAAGGCAACCCATGCAAAGAGATACCTACTAAGGCTCACACAGTGAGCAAACAGAGCCCAAGTTTTTCCCCTAGGTGCTTCCCTTCAGTGTTTGAGACTAGGAACAGGCTTGTGGCAAAGTGGGCAAACATGAGGCGGGCTTGGGCTCAAGAGCTTTCTCAGGCCACCTCCCCTTATACAGCAGAGACACAAGTCGGTAAAGAGACCAAAGCCCCCAGACTCAGAGGTCCTTAAGTGGTTGAAAGTTGGGAAGAGTTAGGAACAAAAATAACCTCTGCCCAAGAAAAGTGACTTGGATCTTGAGTCCAAAGGCTGCATTCAAATCAGTAGCTTCTAGATACTAAGAGAAGGGGGGGAATGCAGGGGAGGGTTTATTGTCTTCTCCTAATTTCAACCTGTATGTATAGAAGCACCATCAGACAAAGATAATTAACTGATTTCGGACACTGAGTAATTGTGTGAAGAACTGCAGAAATATAACCTAACACCTCAGTCTCTACATGTTTAAATGCATCTTTTTATTTGTTAACAACAAAACTGATTGCTGACAGCTGACATGTGAATGACATGAGGCTCTGCAACACCTTCTCAAACAAAAAAAAAGAAAACAAAGAGGGTCATTTATTTCAACAGAATAAACAGCAACACCATACAATATTGCTTGTGTTTACTGGTTTTGTATGTTTTGTGTGTGTGTGTGTGTGTGTGTATGCATGGGCTCTTCTGTGGACTTTTTTCTGCAAACTATTTACAATTCAGTCTCCCTTGATAAATGCAAGCCTCCACCGTCAGCAGTATTTGCTTAGTGAAGCTTAGTCTCTGTAGTTGCAAGCTTCTGAGAGCATAGTGCCTTGAGATACTGCATGAAAGGCACCAAACTCATGCAAATTGCTGTGGTAATTCCCTGACAGTGCCATCTCTCTGACTTTCACCTCTCATTTTCACTAATGCTCAGAGAAAGCGGCCTGTGCTACCAAGGAGATTCTCTGCATAAACAGCTTAAAAATCTAAAGTACTCAGTCAGGCACAGAGACACACAAAAATGGTCCTACCTCTCACTGCTCTCTGGGAATTCTATGGGAAGAGAAAATTCTGAAATGGCAAAATCTCTATACAATAAGACATCTCCATTAGACTGCAGACATATCAATGAAGGAGCTCTTCAATGCAAAGGACAGAATCATAAGCCAGTGTAAAATAGCATGACTCCAGTGAAGTCAATGATGATGTGCCAAGTTACCCCAGATGAGCAAGTGCCACACCTAGTATCTTTGGTAAATTACAGCTCCAAAGTCATAAATCATTAAGGAGGAGTTTACGTATCAGTCCAGTCAACCTGTCCCATTCACAACTGACCACACACAGCAGTTAAAATGGAATAAAACTGTACTTTTTTCATAAATGAAATTATGACGTGCAACAACTTTGGGCTGGCATCATTCAATATTATTGACATGAAGGAACAGAGTTGAAACATAGTCTGGTCAACGTTTTCAATTAGTCATATTGAAAATATTCCTGGGCCCTAGAGCAATACAAAAGCAAATATTTATAGGAACAGGAAGATTTCTTTCCATTAAAGAAAAACTTCCAAATCTCCATTTAAATAGCGAGAGAGTATGGCAGGACTTTGACATTCCTTTAAACTTCGTGGGCTCTAGCCAGTGGTGAACATGTTGATAAGCCACAACAGCATGGAATAGTTAGGCTAGTGCTTTGTGTGGACAGGAAATTGGAGGAGTAGAGACATGCTGGGGCTTATCCTGATCTTCATTCATCTCCACACTGATGTTTCTAAGTATCGTATCAAGCAGTGATAAGCAAGAGCTGTACATAGCACTTTAAAAATAGAATGGAACACCCAGTTGGTCTTGCAGTCTCCAATGAATGTTTTACAGTAATAGCTGCCCTTTCATCTATTTACTTTTATTTACTATTCCTGACTCCTGTGTTCTCCTTCATTTTTGCCAGGGGTCCTGAAAGCTTTCCTAGACACAAGGAGGAGTGAGCTGCTACTCTGTCCTTCCCCAGACCTCTTCTGGCTAGCACAGAGCCATCAGTGCAGCAAGACGTCTCAGGTTCTGTAACTAGCACTAGGCCTTTCATGAAACTTTTTTCTTCTGGTGCTTTAAATAATGAGAGGTTTATGTAGATATGAGCTAGAAAACCAAAACTTGTAAGTACCAAGTCTTCCCATGTGTTAATGCAAGACACGGATGCCTATTACTGAGAATGTGCAGCAAATGATTCCTGAAGCTGAGATTAGAATTCAGGGTGCTCCTTGCTCCAGATTTCCCTATGTTCAGCACCTTCAATGTATTTCTTTATTACATGGAGGCAGAGCAGTTCATTCTTGTACCTCTTTTGCTCTCCTTAGCTGCCCCAAAGCATACCTATTTTCCCTCCCTCAAGAAAATGACCTAATTTCATTTGTTTAACCTGATCTGTTTACTTTGCAATGGATCAGGAGCGCATACACCGCCACATTTCACCTAGGGGCAACAAGTAACTTCTCATAAGAAGTTAACTTGATCACCTATGTTTTTGCAATCTATTTTGTGCCACTACTCTTCCTGTCTAAAACTGTGCAGTCCAGTAAAGCAACAACAAAAAAATTGTAATTGTGAATGACTCAGGCTTGAGAGGAAGGAGAAGGGAGGGAGGAAGGAGAAGGGAGGGAGACATTTAAAGGCTAAAATGGGAAGAGAGGTAAGAAAGAGAGACCTCATATTAAGGGAACTCCCAGGATGGGAGACGCAGCAATTTTTCATGCCCTGCAGCTTAGGACAAAACACACAGAGCCACTCAGACTGCAGTGGGGCTCAGAAGCAAGTGTCCATCTGCTCAGAACAAATGCGTGCTGCAGGCTTGCTACACTTTTGCTGAGCACACACACACACACACACAAAAAATCAACTTGCTTTTACAACAAAATAATCAGTCACAAGTACAAAAATCATTCATAAATACATGTCTTCTGAAGGGCTCTTTAACAACTCTGCACAGGGATCATTTTTGACTGAAATGGAGAGAGTGAAGACGATGGGTGTATTCCTTCTCACACACTTAATGTGGATAAAAACACCTCTTTCACTACTGTATAGCCTCTAACAGTTTAGGGATGGTTAGCCACAAACCCTGTAAAAATAATCTGGTCTTGAAATAGCAACTTTTCTTCCCCCCCACCCCAATCCTCTTTTACTGGTATATACCAGGCTAGCTTCTCAACTGATGCGTATTATCATACCTGTACTAATACCAAACATGTTGTGCCAGTTGACAACCTTCTGAAGACCTGACACCTCTCTGCTGTCCTGGAAACACACCTGTGGTCTATGCAGAAAGTAATATTCTTTTATACACACATAGATATAGGCATCCTGCCCCCACTAGCTCATATTTAACTCGCTTTTCATCTTGCTTATTTTGTCTTCACGGTATCAAAGCAAGCTGCACACCCAGCAACAAGCTTGCAGCAAATAGGTGCATCTTATTTTCAGTGGATGGCCCTTCACAGGGCACATACTACACCCCCAAGGGATTCACGAAGAGGGTCATAGTCTCTATAATTTTAATTTCTGTTTGTCTGTTAGAGGCGTTATGCTCAAACTTGTCTTTCCCAGGGCAGCTGGAGCAGACACTGGGATTGACAGGAAGAATGGGAAGATGCAGTGTGTGGTAACAGTAGTCACCACTCGGTACCCTCTCTCTCTGCTTCCCCAGAGATGATGAAAAGCTGCTTTCC
>NW_010544081.1:77003-88893 GCF_000687285.1 Phaethon lepturus | reverse complement strand
CCTACACCCCAAAGATCCAGACAGAGATGAGGAGAGCAATAACTGTGTGTGTCCTGCCCTCTACAATAACCGAGGAGAGAGGTTTCTCCTGCTTGCCAGACTCTGAAATGCCTCTTCTCATTTTAAGAGACATCATCAAGCCTCTGCGCTGAGCTATTAGCCAAGAGAAGACCTGGAAAGTCCTTTAGCAAATAGATGAGGAAGGTCCTGGGAGGTAAAAAAAGAGGTGACAACCCATGACTTGCTCCAGGCGCTGTTGTCTGAGGACACTTGTCTGGAAGTGCCATCTCTACAGTGTTATTCAGGCAGTGTGGTGGAGAGAGGCAGAGAGGTGTCCCAAGACAGCTCTGAGACAAACTTGGCCACCACAACACAGCAGCACAACATGGCTGGTTGGACCTGCCTCTCCTTTGGGCTCCTGACTCCCAGGACAGCACTGGGGCCAGACTACTTCCAGCACCTAACCTCATATTTCTGCACCACACCGCAGCAGCTTGCGCCAAGCTAGCACAGGGATCTAAACCCCGGCATTGCCTCGGCGTTCTCCTTCCCCTTCATGCTGTCCCATTCTGCTGAGGTAACCACTGTGCAAGCAAGATAGATGAGTACCAGAGCAAACTCAGGGGTCTCCTCAAGTACAACACCCAGAGCCCCAAAATACTGCTGTATGCCCAGACAGACTGACTGCTCTCCTTACTGGCGATCACAAGGTCACTGTGCTTTAAGTTTTTGACTTAAAAAACCTGGAACTGCACCTGTCATTTATAGCACCCTTTTCTCAGATGGCTCTCACATGTCTTTATAAACTTTAGTAAATGAGTGTATAAATCACTCGAGTGTCCACCACCAATGTACAGCCATCTCTGGGATGATACACAGCAGCTGCTGTAAAATCAGACCGCAGCTCTACACCACAGATTAGGGCAATAAAACATGCTGCTTGAGGCAACTGAAATGGTTGGAGGAAGGAAGGGGGATGTGGTGGGCAGCATTTTGTAGTTATAATTACCTGAGTATAAATTTGGCTGAAGAAGGTACCGTGTTTGACACTTGCATATCTGCAAATCAAACCAGTCCACCATCACCTGTCAAATCAACCTGACTGTACTATTCTCCATGTTTTGGCCTTCTAAAGCCCTTCCTTTCTGAAAATTGCAAAGGACCTTGATAAGAGCAAAGCTGATGTGCTGAGCACAAGCAATAATCTAATCAAATTTCTTAGCAACTGACTTGATAGCTAACTGTGAGCCTGAATCTGCTATGCCCCCTCCCTTCTCCCTGCATGACAACTGAACATAGCATCTATATATTCCCAGTTTTAAAATAGCTTCTGCTCCCGTAACTTGCAAGCCGTTCGCATAGATCTTATTTTCTAGGCTAAAAGTAGTTAATTACAGTCACAAAGGGTACCGAACTGCTGCATCCTTTTCCTTATTCTGGGATGGGCTCCTTGAGCAGTACATTGCGTCCCCTCAAATCATAACTGTTTATAACAGGAAATCTTCTGAAGGATGGGGGGTGCACAGACTAGATCTATGAATTTCCTGATATCAAGGACAGAAGATGAATAGTTATCCTTCTCTCCCTCTTCTCCTTGGCCATACAGACATATATGCATCATCTAAAACTAAACCTGAAAACTAGTAATGTATGGGGAAGTGATTTGAAAGGTACTTCCAATCAATATATCACATGGGACAGCACGGTTTGGGATGAGGCCACCAGTTTGGGTTGAGGCACCACACGGACTATGTACAGTGCTGATCTGCAAAAAACATTAATTTAATTTGAGTGCCATCTCTCTGCACCAAGTTTTAACTTCTCTGCCATGAGTGTCCCTAGCTCCACAACAGCTCCTAGATACTGCAAAAACTGGAATTATTAGCAAAATATTCCTGTTACGAGAACCAAGAGTCAAGCATTATGCAGTTGAATTGGATTATTATTGAAATACTACTAATAGTGAGTGACAGCTCAGACCATATACAGCACAGGGTCCATTTAGTTCTCTAGCTTGGATCAGGAGCACACTCACATGCAAGTCTCTTGCCCTGGTTCACACTCCAGTCTCCAAGTACACAGCAAGGGCTCCTTTAACAGGAACTACACAGGCAGACTGGTCCAACTCCCTAAGGGGAATTTGGTGCACAGGCACAGACTTGAACTAGCCTCAAATAAACTCCTGAGGTGTGTACACTGTGCACCCAACAGTCCTCAGTACCAACTGTGCTAGATGATGAACCTGTGTCTACAAGAGCATGCTACTTGTTAACGTAGGCATAGCCATACACATGGTCTCCCTATGCGAAATGTCTGGAAGCAATTGGACAGTTAATGACTGCTTGCAGTCAGCTTTCTGTGCACTTACATGGAAAAGTTTACTAATACATATACCCATCTACAGACAGATATGAATGACATCACATACCTATCATATTGGATACCTTTACCAGCAATTTCACTTTGGTTTCCTGGGCTGTCAGTTTTCAGGAACTGGTGAGGAGATGGACCGTATTTTCCTTGGGGATGCATAATAGGGGTTTCTGTGTGCAACTCTGCCACCAGTATTAACCAGTAAACTGCACATACTCCAGGCCAAGTTGCACCTTCACATCATTGCAGGCCTTAAGGAAGTCCATTGAACTAACCGGACACGAGGGCATAATTAGGTCTGCCGTATTTGAATGAAACAAGTAAATACGCTCCAGCTGGAGTGTTGTTGAGCTAATAACCTAAACCCTATAGGTTAGAACATAACACATCAACGGTTTCAACTGTATTGAGTTAACTCACACCAGAGGTATAATACAGCATGCACTGAGGAAAAACTCTGTGGATCAGATTGCGCAGTCCTAACCTCCGCTGCTGTCATCCATCTGCACCCTTGGAGCAAAAGCAATATAGGCGGAGAATCACTATACTCAGAACCTTGTCATGCAAGACAAAAGATGACATTTTCTGTGTACACAAATCCTGGCTTTTATGTTTGCACAAGCAAAAGGAGGGAAATGGTAGCTTTTGAATGGGCACACTTTGCATAGTCGAGAATTTTCTATTACCAGCAAAGCAGAAAATTATACAACTCTCTTCTTGTTCTGTAAGTACAACACAGAGGATAGAATGCATAAAAACTATGAAACTCCCATAACTGTACGGTTAAGGCTTTCAGCATGCAAATCCAGCAGCTAAAATCCTGCAAGACAGCCATGCCTGGTGTCATTTTATTCCTGTTAGCCTTGTGATCCATTATAAAAGTGTTCATGAAAAGAGAAAGACCCTAGATCTGAATTCTCTTAACTAACAACTTGTGCAGAGAGTGTAGGGTGGAAGAATGGCTGCTGCATGGTCTGCTAAGTATACAAAATATTATCAATGGTTATCTAGGAAACATAAATGCCTTTGGTAAATATAGACAGTGAAGAAGAAGTAATTTGAACACAGTATAAAAGAATTAGATATTGTGATTTTTTTTTTTATGCACACACATATATTCTTCTGCTGAAAAAAAAAAGTATGAACATTTAAAGAAAAACTTAGCAGTTTATGATTTGCAAGAATGTTGTTTATATCCTTACAAATTAAATAAAATAAGTTGACCACAAAAACAATAAAAGTATCTGGACAAGAGGAAAAAACAGAATTGTGTAGTTTTAGAGTCAGGTGACAGCTATTTTATTTCAATACTATAAAATATTTTGTAAAGGTTAAGCTTTCACTATGACACAAAGTTTCTGGGCCATCTCTTCAGTTGCTGTAAAGTGACATTATTTAACAGTTTCCAAAAAAACCTAAATTATATAAATTAATTTTGAATTTTTGGCTGAAAATCTTAATAAAATGTTAATTATATGCATACATAACTGAGACAAATAGGGGTCATGCAGGTGCCACAGTGGCACGATGACATTCACACTGCCTGGCTCCCTGCATGAAGCTCCACATCAGCAGATCGTACTTACATGTTTTGCTGAGAACTCATCGACCTCCTGAAGCACCTTCTCCTGGCACTCTGGGTTGGTGGCTAGCAAGTACGTGGCAAAAGACAGTGTGCTAGTGGTGGTCTCGTACCCAGCAATCAGGAACAGGAAAGCCTGGCCTGCAATCTCATCCTCTGTTAACGTCTTCTGAGCCTTTTCAGATGGGGCCCAGCCAGCAAGAGGTGCCTCGTTCTGTCTGGAAGCAGCACATGGACTGATGACATCAAAACACCCGGCCGCCAGGGAGTCAGCTGAGTCACGGGAGTCGAGCATCCACTGGAGGAAATCTCTGCGCCTCTGCAGAATACAGGACAAGAAGAAGGACAAAGAATAGGTCACAGAGCAATGCCTTTACCCATGGGGGACAGGACGAGAGAGCCGTTTCCTATTTATACTGCCCATTTGGCTCCCACAGAATGGCCACCAGCCTTTCACTGAATGAGGAGACTTCTATAAATCAGCTGGAAATGCCATCACTAAGAGCTGGTCACTGCTTTCTTCACAGTGGGATGAGACTGATCTGCCCCCAATGCATAACAGGCACATATTTTCACAGATAATTGCTAATGGCCAGCTCTATACAGAGCTGCTTCCATCCTCAGGGTCAGTTCTTGGCACTTGCTGGTAGTAAGGGGATTGACATAGTCAAGGCATGGTCCCATGTACACCTGCCAAGTGGAGGTGGCACAACTCATGTTTGTAGGATTTGGCCCATCTCTACGTGTAAGCACCATCCTTATTTGTTCAGATTGTCCAAAGCATGAAAGTCACCATCTAGGTTTAGGGTTGCATCTATAACAATTTCTGTGCCAGCTCAACAAGACAGGATAAAAAACTGATATCAGTAAACTGGTGCATTTTTATGAGAAAGAACAGTTATAAACACTTGTACCAGAATAACATTTAAAATTTTTTTTTAAACATATTTGCAGAAACGCATTACAACTGTAAGCATTCCTCTACCATAAAACCTGTTTGGGTGGCTTGTTTTTGCAAAATGCCCACTGAATGATTCTACTGTTATGAAAACTGCTTTCTTTCATGCTAGTTGCTGGCAGAAAAACTCCAATAAACAGACCTATGGACAAGAGTGAGTTGACTCCAAACCAGTCTGGACAGCAAGCTTGATTAGGCTTTGAAATATAACCCAAAAGGTTTGAATTGACTTTTGGGAGTGAGCATAATAGAATTGTGCTGAACCTAAGCCATAAGGCTATGTGATTGATTTTCAATTCCTCAAATACCAACAGAATACATGATATCTCAAGGACTTAGAAGTGACTGCAGTGCCAGAACATGACAACTTGTGCACTGGGATGGACAAAAGAAGGGACCAACTCTTTCTTCACAAGAAAAAAATGCTGCAAAGCTGCATTTATCTGATAAAAAGAAATCATTTGAATGATTTCTTGGATCTGATGATTGAGAGATAAAGTAGAAAAAGGGAAAACCAGAGGAAAGGACAGACAAACAAGATTAGAGTAAGGAAGGACTAATTAATTATAAATGTCAAAGGACTTAATCAGATTATTTATTTTTTTTCACACAACATGGGAAGAGAGAGCAGTGAGACAACAAAAGAGGAGAAATACTTAGTGTCCTGTGCTTAGCTCTGCTGCCAACAAACTGTTCTGACTGATCTACAGGCAGAAAGGAATAGTTATTTTGAGGTTTGAGTAATATAAGGGATTAGCACACTGCCTTTTTAGTAGCTCCTTCCCTCCACACCACAGAACGTTTTCATTTTGCATGTGTACACCATGCACCTTGTATCCATGACCGCAGTGCATCCTGCACCCTGGTACACCCAAGAATCAGTGCTCCAGATAGTAGCCAGCACCAGTCACCGCATGCTGAAGCACTCTACAAATGGGCCAGACTGCATCAAGGCACAGGATACGTGCTTTTCCCCCTTGTGAAGGCACACAAAGCAGCATTCTACCCATCGTACTCAGCAAATGAGCTCCAGCTCTGAAAATACTTTCTTGTGCCTAGACTTAGGCACAATTTCCATATTCAAATAGGCCATGCTTCCTTGGTCTCTCATTTCTAATACAGCAAGCCAAAAGTTGCAACTTCCCTGCCACAGTCATCCTCCTCCAGCATAATAAGATACCTCTGCTCTTTTATGTTTCTCTAGATGGGAGGAAACAAGACGTCATGCATGCTTCAGCCGTGCATAGCTAAAAATCTCATTTAACTTTTCCAGGAAGGGCTTTATTCACATTCTGGGAGTCCTTTCATTGCACAACTGTGAGTCCTACTCTTTGGCATAGCCTACGCTTCGGGGATTTTCCTGAAGTACCTATATTTGCGTTAGGGCATTTTTAAATAAAGAAAACCCCAACAGTCCAGTTCCAGTGTGTTCATTAGTAAACTAGTCCAGTATAGTAACGAACTGCATCTGTAGAGATATTCCCTTTTATCTGTAAGACGACTCATCATCACCTAAACTACCTTTATAATATAAAAATGTATAATTTAATTCCTATCCAGTGGAGTTGTAACGCTGTAACATAATACAGTTCAAATGATATAACGTTTGGTATAGTGCTGCATTCATCCTTCTCGAGCTGTGAATTTTCTTGTAAACAAATCCATTGCTCTCTGAGGGTTTGCAGTTCCCAGTCGTGAGCTGTTAGTTGAGTCTGGTCTTATATTTAGACAATACTCTCTCTGGAGACCCTGTAAGATGTTTCTTCAGCCTTAGACAAAATCAGGTCCTGGCCTTATACAAAGCATCTGGTTATTGCTATGATAGTAAAGTAATAATCATAATGACTAGTGAATAAAATTTCATTCATGAGAATTTTTGCTGAAAGCAAACTTAATGAATGCTAGCACAAGTGAATATTCCCAAGGACGTGCTCTGAAATGCCTCTGTGGTCATTTTGAGGAGCTCTTTTTATTACTCACATAATATATTGGGGTAGGAATTTAAAAGCTTGTCTTGTTACAGAATCTGTTCATAAGGTCACTCTATCGAGAAACAACTAGCTGCCTTATCTGTGCTATGTCGTTTGTTCACAGGTGAGCCAGGGTTGCTAGGAGCAATGGCTTCATAAACAATGCTTGCAAAAACAACATTCATTTATAAAAACTATTTGAATAATAGTGGGGGGGAAAAAGCATAAAATTAGAAAGATGCAAGCTTTTTCAAGATAATTCTCCACTGTGGAAGGAGCTATATTTTAGCAAAACTCCTCTTCCTTATGGTTCATTCTACTTCACTTTAGGCATCAGTATCGAATGCAACATAAAAAATCATCATCAACCCAAGCGAGAGAAAAGATTTCCAGGGTTATAACCAGTCATAATGAAACATATTTTTCTTCCACACCATCAGGATAGAAAAATCACTCTGACTCAATAACCTAACAATGGCAATAGAGGCAAACACTAGCATAAAACCAAACATAATTGGATTGTTAAGTGCTGAAAATGAGGAAAAGGTATCTCATGAAAATTCACGGAGGTTTTCTACACTTAGGTTGACAATAGGGGCGGGGGGGGAAAGAGGAAGTTTTTTTCAGGTTGACAACAGAGCAGGTACTGACAGTGTCGCTGCACAAAAACATTTTCTGGTCATCACATACAGCTGCTGGCTTTCTTTTTCTATCGGGGACATTAGTTTGATTTTCCTCACAAAAAGCAGAAGCCCATAATGGCCTCTACCTTGTCCTCTGACACCTGTATAGTTATGGTACAGTGGCCTCAGACACAAGTTCCCGCTTCAAAAGAACGGCATGCCAATGCGGCGGACTCTTGTTCTACCCCCGTACAACACAGAGCCTATCATTAAGCCAATGAAAATTGAATGGAAAGCTACTATTTGAAAAAAATCTAATTTGAATGCAGTATGGGACAGGGTGCATGTCCAACTTGGTGGTGACACAGACATCCTCTTTGAAATATATAATAAGACAAGCCCTGCTTTCAGCTTCCCCAAGATAGACACCTTGCAATATATTTCCTGACACCAGGGTTCTGGGCCATATCATTTCTCTCATTAGTCTCCTTAAACATCACCTGGCCATGCAATCATTCTGCACAGAACCGTAACGAGCTGCGT
This sequence comes from Phaethon lepturus, assembly GCF_000687285.1. Taxonomy (NCBI): domain Eukaryota; kingdom Metazoa; phylum Chordata; class Aves; order Phaethontiformes; family Phaethontidae; genus Phaethon; species Phaethon lepturus. The sequence goes on along the minus strand of NW_010544081.1, from coordinate 80,844 downwards.
GCTACACACTGGAAGAATAGATGTGTGCTATGCTGGGGAAGGCCAATCCGGCAGTATCTATCACCCCTCCTCAAATCACTGCTTTTAAGTTTCACGACTGTCAGAAGAAGAGAGACACATCGCTCACACGCGTGATGTATCATGACTTTTCTCACAGGCAGCAAGGGTCCCGGGGGGCGGGGGATGTCTCCGGCTCTTTCCACCCTAAACAGGGAACTGTGTTTTCATAGCAAAGATTGACATACCGGCTGACCTTCTGGCAAATTCACCGCTGCTTTGGGGATCCAGGGAACGCATGGGTTATGCTTTGGTAGAGAGATTGAGCCATTCAACTATATCAGTTAAAATTTTTGTTCTTAATTCTGTGATTTCAGTTGTGTTTTCTGTAAACTATACTCAAATTTTGCACCACTCTGATAGTTCAGCTCCCCATTTTGAGTTCAAAAGAGCCCAGAACTACAAAAAGCAACTTAAAGACGAATCAAGGAATCAAACTAGACAACGTAATCCGTTGGCATTCTGTAAAGCACTTGCTGTGGTGCAAAAGTCATACAAATGTGATGCTGCTAATATAATACCTCTCTCAATAAACTGTGCAGGCCCTCCTAGCCATTCTCAAATACTCTGAGGGCAGCTCAGAAAAGCAGAAGCTAAGCTTCAGGATCCTTATCTAGAAGATAGAAAGCTCACATCTCCCATTATTTCAGTTTCCTACAAACTCGTACAAACACTGTTATATTAGTTTATATCCAGGGCACTTTTTGTAAGTTTGATTTAGCAACCATCTTTTTAGGTCAGACCAACCTGTGTCACCCTGAAGTTATCAGTAAAGCACTGCAGTGGCAACCCAGATCCTTTTGAAAAAAGCAGCACAAAATGCCATCCCACTAAAACGATCATTTTGCCAAACTGCTTTGAAAGGATCAAATTCAACCTCTCCCTAACACTTTGCAGATTTCATCTGGTTTCTCAGCAAAATCACAGAAAAGCCAGTCTCTCTGCCAATACATCCAGTCCCGAGACATTTCAGAGAAATAGTCCTTTTGCCTTCTGCTTGAACCCAGAAGCTGGAATTAACTGGGAGGACAGAGCTGACAGCCCTCAAATTTGTGCGTCTGAAGGTTGAGGGCATGGTGCTCCCACAGGTGATGCTCCGCTCTGGGAGGATCTGGAGTCTGCTGAACTGCAGGGTACGGCTGTTGGTCGAGAGCGGCTGGGAGGCTTTCAGTCAGGCAGAAAAAAATATTTTGTTTGCATTTGTTAACATCAGCTGGTGAAGCCACCGTAATGTTTTTACTGTAAGTGGGCTGAATGAGGGCAGGCACGGCTTACAAAGCAATGTAACTTGCATTAAAAACCTGAGTAAATATAAAGAAAAAAAAAAAAAGTATTCACCGAGTGCCCACTTGGAAAGTGGAGCAGCCTTTTGTCACCTTGCCCTGATCTTAACATTTCTGGTGAAACACCAGGTGGAAAAGATTTTGCACAACTTTGGACATGTTCTGATATTTTCATATATTATCACTACTAAACCCCTATGCAAGTTTCTGGCAGTAGTTGACAGCAACGAGGGAGCACCGTGAGTATTCAGTGGCACCGCATTTGATGTCAGAAGCCACAGCAATGCCTTTGCTTTCTACCTGAAAGAAAAAAAGAAGTGTCCCTACAATTATGTCGCAAAAATGCTACATGAAGCGCTGAGCAGGCCCAGAAGGGGCAGGTAGATCAGCAGATTGAGGAAATCACCCAGGCACGGAAAGTATGAAACATGGTAACAAAAGGTATCTTCTGTATGTGACCAATGTTTTTTTAAAAAACAAAGATAAAAAAACAAGAGTAAGTGTAAATTCAAGTATGACATGGATTTTACTGGCTGAGTTTGCCACTAAATCTGCAGAGTGGTCGATATAAATTACTGGTTAAAGCACTGACCTCCACAGAAGCTGGGATGCTTGAAGCTGCGCTCCCTTTTTCACCTTTAAAACATAGTTATAACTGGTGCAGTTTCTCCATCTGTAAGATCCGTACAACACGCATCAAATCTTATAAAACCCCGTGAGGAAAAGCTAATGATGATCTCAGAAAACCCTTTAAGACCTAGGATAAAAACAGATTTACACAGACTCAAAGTGTTTAAGGCAAAAGCACCGTCACATGGGGGACAGAGGCCTGGAAGGAACTCGGCAAGTTATCTACACCATCCCCTTGCCACAAGGCAGCATCAGCCAAACCAACACTGACAGCTGTTTGTCTAACCTGTTCTTAAAAACCCAGCCAAACTCCAGCTTCCCACGGCCTCCCCAGGCAGTCTACCCCTGCAATGAACCATCTTCGTCACTGGAGAGGTTTCCCCTCCTCCAGTGAGTCACTGCAGATATTGGAGATCATTAGATTTCACCCAGCTGCACTCCTAACGCCTGAGACTCCACAACCTGTACTTGTATATGTGTCTCTCTTTTTATATATATATATATAACTTCCATAGGTCTTTAACAAAGCATGCTGATAACAGAAAAATCATACTGTTGAAAAACACAAAACTATTTTCATGTGGTATTGCCTCCATTCATGAGGTGAGGGAGAAGAGTGCTCAGGAACTGCCGGGTTCTTCCTCAAACATTTTGCAATTTTCTGACCTTAAAAATGCAAAGTTAAAGTAAAAGCGTAAGTAATCTACAGAGGCATGGGCAAGCCTAATTCGACCTGAAAATAAAGCTGGGGGGAATTCTTAAAAACAAGATTTTGTTAGGGACCTTCAGCTTAAACTGCTGCAAGTGGCACTAGAGGGTTCACATCTTGAAAGATAACAGCTTCCTTCTCGAGATGTTCCCACACAGTCCAGGGATTAAAATAAATTTGAATTTTAGAGAGCAAAGAACTGTTTCTAGTTGAGAGAAGCTTAACATAGCTCTTTATAGCTTTTGTAGAAGGAGGCTGTTTCTAATCTTAAGTGTGTGGACCTGTTGACTGTGAGCTGCAAAGATCCTAGCCAGAGGCCTAACTTGGCTGCAGTGATATGCAGGATGAAGAGATACTACGATTATGGGAGAGAGAAAGTAAGGCACACACCTATTTGATTGTTTCATTCGTTATATGGGCCCACAGAGAAACCTATGGCTTTGCCTAGAGAGCTGGAAAGCCTTCCAGTAGTTCTGCAGTGTAAAATCAAGGGGTTGCCTGCAGCCTGGTTCCCTCAGGAACTGACCGGTGTCTCTGACTCTGGGGAGTTTCTCTCCAACACCAGGCTGAGCAGGATGAGCTAGGTGTCCAAGGGAAGCACTAAGCTTCTCCATGAAATTCAGTCTAATGGCAAACAAGTGGCATGGTGGCGTTGTGTTGATGGTTGGACTTGATGGTGTTAAAGGTCTTTTCCAACCTTAACGGTTCTGTGATTCTGTGAAGTGTCACACGCTTTGTGGCAGCTGGTTGGCCTCTGTGCCGCGTTGGGCTGGCAGCCTCAGCCCAGAGCACAGCACAACAGTATAACCTCCACAGCTCCCTCCATCGCATGCACATGTGGGGACGGCTCAGAAAACAGCCCAAAAATGTAATGGCTGGAGAGTCTCATCCAGCTTTCCCAATCCCTGAAATCACTGTGAGCAAGAGACCCTGGTAGCAAGTAACAGTGGAATGTAACCTCCTTATTCTGTTATTTGCAAAACATGTAGGATAACAACCGCCTGATAACGACTCCTGGCATTATCAGAGTACAAACAACAAATATTGGATTTGCGTGTGTGGCAGCTGAGCTTCTCCTGCCCCACACACGTTTTGCTGCTTGGAGGTGGAGGAGTGCGGTTATCAGAATACACAGCGGGCACACACAGCAAGAGAAGAAATA
>NW_010544081.1:19358-76972 GCF_000687285.1 Phaethon lepturus | reverse complement strand
GAGCGGCGTGGGCTGCGGCCCCATGCACGCCAGTGTGTGGAACAGGCATCGACTCCCAAACCCGCAGCGAGCTGACCGCCCTGCTGCACGCTGTACGAGCACGTCCTCTCCCACAGCTTATCCGGCCTCCCGGGAAAGCACCCGACACTCCTCCCCTCTGCTGCTCGCAGGAGGAAGGGAGGATGCTGGCAGGGAGTGTTTTAGGATAAGTGTCTGACACCCAGAAGCTTGACCCTCTGCTGACTCAAACTGCTGACTAAAGGCTGCTGTGGCAGGCAGCCCTCTGTTCCTTTTCTATTTGCCACAGCCTATGATTGTATTTGCTTAAATGTAATTCCTGATTAATAATCAGTTCTGTTTTTAGCAGTTGCCTGGCATTCAAGAAGATGCACAGGAATTCCATTATTGCTTCTTTATCTTTTGTTCTTCCTGCCCTCTTTAACATGCTTGCAAAGCCCCACCACTCACTTCGAAGAGCCATCAGGACATTTCAGGGCCATCCTGGGAATTTACTGTTCACATTCTGTCCTCCCTCATCTCTCCTCATGGTTTTTTCAAGATCCTCTCTTTCTGCATCATATTATGTATAGATTGCATGCGTTTTGAGGGAAGGAACACCTCATTATTTGGTTTTGTGATGGCCTGAAGTAATTCTGGGTAACTTGGGTAACTAAAAAACCAAAAAACTTAACTAAACTAATTATGGCTGTGAGACTGATATAAATGACATGTACTGTTAGAAAAAAGTACAGTTAATGTTACTTATGTTCTTTATTAACAATATGGAAAAAACACTTGTCTTTTCTATTACTTCTCTGAGCAACTGCTCTCCACTGCTGGCAGGCAACCCTACTGCTGGCTTACCCATTCATGATCACACCTGCACCCTACATTAGGATTTATCCTGGATCTTCGGCTATATTAAACTGGCTTTTACCTATAGTACACAAACAGCCTCTACATCTGACTCTCCACATGTGTGCATGAAGGGATACAGGATTCTAACGCAGTGGGTGAAAGCAGCATTGGGAAGGAAAGGATTATTTCCAGCTACCCGGTGACCAATAACAAATTGTGTTATCCTCCACAGTTTCATGGATGCTCGGTTCAGTTATGGGTTTTATCCAATAGATGGCTCCTCGGTAGCAGGAAGGATTCTCCCCCTGCTCTCCTTTCCTTCACAGATTTTTCAGTATGACTTTCTAATATTTACACAGCTATTATCTTGCAAATATAGGCATTTTGTGTACACTGATAAACACAGAGAAGAAGCACATTTGCGTGAATTGAAAACAAAAGAAAAATTAGATGGCATTTTATATATTTTGTGCCACTTTGTCCTCTGCCAGTACAGGGATGCATGAAAAATGACAGTCAGGCAGCCCTGTGGTCTGGAATGCTTCCTAAAGTCAAACTAAAGAAAAAAAATACAACTTCAGAAACACATGAATATTAACAGCATGCCAGAATACCAGCTGTCTTTCTCCCCAAAAGATATGAGGATATCTCCCACATCTTACATATCCCTGACTGAGCAATACTTAAGCAACTTACAGGCATCATTACTCCTCTGTCAATGAAAGATTTTTCACAAGGAAAAAAAAAAAAGTCCTATGTGTAATTATTGATATAATGAACCAGGAGAGCTCTCTGTAATTGGCAGGGTGCAAGTTAACATCATTATGAGTAATGCTGCCATTTCTGAGATGGAGAAAGTGAATTCGCTTTCGTTGTTTTCCAGAAAAACATAATCAGAATAATAATAGCAAAAACCCGAGACATTAATTACATTCAGGCAAATCATGTCTATCCCATATACGCCCTTGTGACTTCTCTGAATCAGAAGAGCAGTTCCCAGTCATTTCTGTCCTGAGATCTACCTTGCATCTCGCTCAGGTCTTATCAAGATCTTGGCAAACACCTGGCAGTAACCCCACTTTGGGGACTGTGACCCTCCGGTCAGACCACGCGATCAAGTGAAAATTGAAAACAGAACACCCACAATAAATAATACATCTCATAGAAACCAGACCATGGCTACTTGAATCCCTACAGCTTAACACTTCAATGGAGCACAACTATAAGCCCACTATACCTGCAGTTTGCATTTAAAATAATATTCCTAATAATAACCTTTATCCTTGAAATATTAAGCTGCTTTGAAAAGGGGGGGAAAGGTACCAGTTTACTATAAATATACATATAACATCTTAACATTAGCACAATTACAGCCATAATAAGTGTCCAGAAAAAAAAATAAATGTTTTGTCCCTGTTCAAAGCTGAGTACAATCACTGTTTACATTTCAGTGCTCCAAAAGGACTTGCCTAATTCCATACCTCAAATCAGCTTTTTGCTAGCTAAAACTTGGAAAATTAGAACCAACTTGCACACTTTGCTTACTCCAAAATAAGCTCATCAGCACGCTTGATCATGGGCTGTTACACTATTGCTTCCCTTTACTCCTGAGCAGACACCCCAAACAGTCCTCCAGCCTAACGGGTATTGTGCAGAGGAAGAGCACACGTAAAGGTAGCCCCGTGCTCTGGTGACCCCTCAGCTGGCAAAAAGGCCCTTTGCGTGCCCAAAAAGCAGCTGCAACATCGCTCTTAAATAGTGCAAGGAGCAGACTTAACCCCTGGCCAGTCCCAGTACTGAGGAAACACAAAAGCTCCATCTTTCCCGTCTCTCTCTTGGGATGCTGCAGCCCGCAGAACTTACCCAGACCCAAAGCCAACCTGCAGACTTTCATCCTCCTCCCCTTTTTAAGGGGCCAAGATAGAAACATGCTAAAAATCAGAGTTTGCAACTGAAATACTGACAACAGTTTTCATCGTGGAGCCATTTAAAAGAGGCAGCAGTGATATTCATTAAGCTGTTAATAATGGATTGCGGCACAAAGCAATTTATCAAGCTTCCATTGTAATTAAAATCACTGAATATTTGGGCACCTAGCTCTCCCTGCTTCCGAAGCTTTACATTTTCATGTGAATTATGGCTCCCTCTCCCCAGAGACTACTAAAAAGCCCATTTTAATTGGTATGTTTTTAATTGAGATTACATTATTAAGAAGTGTACATTTCTGCTGAAGAGAGAAAGGAGGTGCTCGGCTCCCCTCTAGTCTCCGACTCTCTGAGATATAGCTTGCTTATCCCAGCGGGAGGGAAGAACGAAGGGCAGTTGCTGCGAAGGAAGCAGAGGCAGCTCTGCGCAGGCACAGGCTACGAAGCCGGGGCCAGGCTGCCACGGACTGCCGTGGGAGCGGGATTTCCCAGGCCTGCTTCCTCAGAGGGAGAGGAATCGCTGCAGTCGTTCAGGCTGCTCTTCAGCAAAAGGCAGACGGAGGAACGCCACGCAGGGATTCCTGCCTCGCAGCCAGCTGACATCAAGGGCACGTTTTAGAAACCCTCTCCTCAAGGCTTCCAGTGACAGACAATCTGTCATTTTCCATAACAAGTAACTCTAATGTTAAATTATCCTCAAAATACAGATACGGTCATGAACAGATGGGGTCTAGCAAAGGCCTCCAGCTCTGCTGGCTCCAGCCTCCAGGAAGAGGCAGCACCCAAGGCAGCCTGAGCATGGTGACAAGAAGAGAATCGCCCCGGCAAACAAAGTTGGTCACCTTTGTGCATTGAAATGGTCAGACTGACTTGCTACCAGCTTCAAAAGAAAGGCAACTTCATGCATTTGGCATCCAAATGCTGGCCACATAACTGGTTCTCCTGTTGGCAAGATAGGCTGTCGGTGTCTCTTATGAGTATGGATCTGCTAAGGTAAGTAGACACAAGAGAAAAGGGAGAAATATCAAAGGAGTGCAAAGTAGATACCAACAGTTGAGATAGATCAAGGGAAAAACCTCCAGAGATCAAAGCATGCCAACAGATGGAGAAGACGGTTGAACCAGAATGAAATATCATGGAACGGCTTTTTCATAATTGCTTCAGAAAAGGTCATACCGTATTGCAAAAAGAAGGCAGTGCGTGGGGCTGAGAGAGGTCACTGTAGGCAAATAGAGACACAGAGAGACTAACAGAGACAAATTCAAAGATCACTCACTAAAACCACAAGTGCTGCAACTCCCCTCCTAGTTCTGGTAGTGACTCAGAGAGGAAGAACGGTAAACCAATAACAAATAAAAGAAAAGAGGATGAAATATGAAAGACAAAACTGAAAATGTTAAAACTGACAGAGAAAGGGAAAACTCTGTTATTGTGATTAGGTCAGTAAATCTATGAATTTTTTCTAAATTAAGAATTTAGATGCTACGCTTTAGATACATATGTCAGAAGAAAGTTTTTTTGTAGGGGGAAAGTATCCAAACATGCTGTTGCTCTGAACCGCAAGATAAAATAAATACATAAAACTCCCAGTCCCAGTCAACAGATCCCTTGCAGATTTAGATCAAGAGTAAATAAAAAAAAAGGCTATGTAAATGAAGATTAGATCTTCTATCCCACCTTGGCATTAATAGCCACCACCCTGTTATGTAGAAAATTAAACTCCAGATTACTTCATGTTATGGCAAGATTCCTTTTGTTTGCTGATGCGAAAACCCACACCGTGGATGAAGACCAGATCACAGATGAAGCAGGAAAAAGGAAGGGCTTTCACTGACCTAAAGTAGGATCTTCTGAGAAACTTGTGAGAGGCAGACAGCAAGGGTAACATACAGAAGAGATGAGGAACCGTAAGAGTGAGCAGTTACAAAAGAAAGGGAATGTGTACAACCCCAGGGTGACATTTTTTCCCTTCGGCCAAAGGGATGAATACCGAGACTGTACCATGAAGGAAAGCAAATGACAGGAAGCAGGAAAAGAAAAGTTGGAGAAGATTCACTTTATGCTGCGGGAATCGCAAAGGGAAAACTGTGCTTCCGAGCCTATATGAAAATGACCCTGAAAGACAGATGTAACACTGCCTAAGCTGGATATATTGCACAGATGAGAATATGGAACAGAAAGGCCAGATTACTTACTGATTTGGCACATATCAACAAATATATGACTACATTAGATTCATCCCTGAGTGCTAGAAAAGAAAGGCAGCTGGAGATGCTTTACTATTCCTTTCAGAAAATAAGATACCTTTTTCTCATCCCTGGACATAGCAAAGTCTCATTGGGTCTGCGTAACTTCTGCGACCCAACACCCAGGAACATTACTCCAAAGACACACAGTGACCCAACAGGTTGCAACAGCCTTGATCCAATTATTTTCTCTGATTGAAGTATCAGGAGAGATGCTAACTAACCAGGGGACAAACTTTGTGTCTAAGGTCATGAAACAGTGGTATTGAGTACTAGGTATAAAAAGTATTAAAGCCTATGCCACGTCCTCCTCAAACAGATGGCCTTTCAGAAAGATTTAATCAGACATTGAAATGCATGCTGCGAATACTCATTACTAGCACAAGATCAGGCTGGGACAAGTGGCCAGCACTGACGTTATTGCCTACAGGGAATTACCACAGGCATAAACAGGATTTTCAATGTTTGAACCTCTCTCTGGATAACAAGCACACGGTCCCCTTGCCATCATAAGGGACGGTAAAGCAAAAAAATTCATGATGCAGTGGGCCAGGTCGAGGTTGCAGAGGAGAAACAAGAGACCCAGGCCCCTATAAGGAACAACCACCTTTTTTTTGGCTTCCTCATCCTCTGTTTTTCACTTGTGCTGGTCAAGCCACCACAAAGCTCAGTGACACAGACCTATATTTGCTAGATCCCACCTTCAAAGCACAATGAGCTCTTGCTTCTTCCTCTTTTTATATTTATGGACACATAAAACAGAGCTGTGACCACTCCCTCCCCTTCAGTGTCAAGGACAGGAAAAACAGGGTATAGCCACAACAACCAGCACCTAGAAGGAGGTGTAAGCAGGGCTGGCCAAAACCAAAACAAATAAAATAAACAACTTTTGATGTCCCCAAGGATGGGGTGGTTTCTTTGAAAAAGACAGGCTTGCCTTTTAATTCTTTCCTCCTCCAGTTTTTCAGAGAAAATTTACTGCAAACATTATTTCAAAGAGTCCTTAAGCTATCTTTTGGCCTGGATTTTTGATAAACAATATTTTAAGCAATGGATTTTACCATATAAACACATTTTTTAAAAGTCACTAAAACCCTTGACATTACCAACAACTGAGCATGTGGGTTTATTTATTTTTACTCTAGATGAAAAAGCCTTTTTTCAACACTAAAAATCCCACTCTTCTCAATTAAAAGATGTTTCTCATATGCTGTAGATCAGCAAAACCCAAATGTCCATCCTTACTTACTACACCGGCTGGTAAAAACATGAGGAAAATACATGCAAACCTTATTGACTGAAGCATTTAAGTCCTTCCTCCCTGCAACTCTGAAAGCATCCTGTTGGCCTAATGACTTCCTGTGGATTAATGCTGCTATAGGGAGCGTCTGAACCTCCCCTGTCCAGCCCAGAAAGGGACAAAAGTACCATTTTTTGGAAGGGCCTCTGAAGGAGCTCTACCACACATCTCTTAAGAAGTGAGGTTAGCTTTTCCTGCATCGATGCTCATATTTTCCCAGTACTCTCTGCAAGATGATTCTTGGCAACTCTGGATACCCAAAAACTTCACCAGCTTAATCAGTATGAACATCCTGGTCCTTTGATTTCACTTCTGTCCTTTGGTACAAGTCTATGTTCTTGCAAACTGAAGCCTGTGCGCGCTGCTCCAAGAAGTCAATGAGGCTGCTGACGTGCACGCCGGCGGTCTGGACCCCAGACTGTGGCTGAGGTGGGACATGTGAAATGTGAGATACGGACGCTGGTCCTGTCACCCACCGAAGAAGAAACGAAGATACACAGCAGCGGCTCTAGAAATCTAGAAAAAGACTAAAAGGGAGCGAGAAGAGAAGGAGGTATTGGAGAAAGAGTCCCAGGTGCCAAGTTTATTTTGTTGCGGTCGCTGCAGGGGTTGCTGGAGTGGGGCAGGTAATGTACACATGATGCCATCTGCCTGTTCCTTGCCTAGGATCCGTGAAGTACTCTGACCCATAAGCGAGGAGGCAGTAGAAACGGTGCGATAAGAGCAAAGGGTGAGCGCTAGCGAGCCGACCTACTGTGCGCTTGCTGGCAGCAGGTGACCAAGCAGACATTTGCTACCTTCTTGCGACCGCAGGGCTCACGAGAAGCGCTGGGCTCGCAGGCGTGCCGGGCTGCGCGGCCGGGGCAGATGCAGCGGTAGTGCAAAACTCGTCCTGCTTCTCATCGACACGCCTCCGGGAGGCGAGAGAGTCACCGCTCTCGTTACTTGTTCTGTCCGTGATCCCTCTGGAGCAGAGGGGCTGCAGAACTGCATCTCGTGATGAAAGCACCGCATCCAGCCGCTGCAGCCCAGGCCCGAAACCCAAAGGTCACATTTCGTAGGCCTGCAATTCATCGTTGGAAAGATAACCACAGACTGATCAAGAAATTTCCACGGGTGGCCAAAAGTAATAGGGATTTGGAGTTCATCTCCATTGAAGGTTTTGAGGCCTTGCTATGTTTAAATGCCCACTTAAGAAACCCCGAGGAAGTTATAAAACTCATTACATCTTTAATAAAAAGGCAAAAAAATAAAAGAAAAAAAGGATTTTTCTTCAAATGTGGGAAGGAAGGAACACCGTTTTAAAAAGCAATCGGTAATGGCTTGAATTTTAAAAGAAGGTGAATAACTAAAACACTTTTTAACAAAAAGCCACCTTTCCCTCTTAGAATCACTGTATGCTGCCCCAAGCACAGACACCAGATTTAACGTTCAAAAGATGTACAACATAAACTAGAGAAATTATAACATTCTGCTTAAAACAGCAGAGATACAAGTTTAAGATCTAGGTTCCAACCCCATGTTTAGCACAAATTCCCCCTGTATCTTTAAGACACTCATTTACCTTTCTGAAAAGCCCACTTCACAAAGGCAGCAGGTAATGACATGATCAAACCATGAGAACAGCCCAGCGGAACAGAATCACAGCATCCCTCCTACAGACTTAGAAAAACAAAAGGACCAGACTGATCCTTTGCTTTAGTTACTTCATTAATCAGTAAAAATGGATTATTTAATATTGCCATATCCTTAAATGAACACCACCTTCTTTCAAATATAAACAAGTTTTGCTTGGTTTTCTACAAAGGCAGGAAAACTGCACACTATTAAGAAGGTGTCTAATCCTCCCATCTGCTGTTTCCTTAGAAAAATATTTACTTTTTAACATCTGTACTGCATTTCCACAGTTCAAACACACACGTAGCTCCTGGAATGTACATAGTATTTAGCAAATTTTTAACTAAGTTTTCTTAGTAATTGTATAGTTTTCCCTTGACATGGAGAGGATCAGACTTTTTCAGGAGGATTACCTCTGCTCAACTCATTTCAAGCAGCTCTTGAATAAAATAGTTCATTAGTTCATGAAAAGGAAAAACTCCAGGGAACTGCTGGGGAAGGAAGAGACAAGAACAGAGTGACACAGTAATTAGGTTTTCAGATTGTCCCTTATCCTCCAGAATGCAGGTACACACACATGTCCCTCTCCCCCTTAGGTAAAGCATTTAGGGGAGCTCATTGCACGTTTTCCTTGGGAATCGGTGTTCCAGAGATTAAAGTTGCAACCAGGCCATCATTTCCCAGAAAGATATTGAAAGATACCACTTCCTTATAGTACATTACTATTGCTACCTAATAGTGAAAGGGCAGCTCTCTCCCCTTTGCAAGCATTTAAAAAAGCTTAGTTTCACACTTCCTCAAAATTCAGTTTCCCAACCTTTTTAGGCTCCCATGGCTGATGCTGGAAAACCAAAGCATCTCCACACACCAGGAATCACTCATGTCTGCCCAGGCGTGCGGGCAGCTGGGGTGCAGCAGAGCCAGCAACTGTATGTACCAGGGATCAGGGAAGGGATTGGTAGGAATGAGGATGAGAAGTGGGTAAAAACTGGAGGGGGTTGCAGTTGTTCACTGGCATTTGCTGACCAGAGAGGAAACCTCTTTTGATCTAGACCTAGCACAGTAGAGTACAGAGCATCCCAGGGCCATACCAATTCACAGGAGGGCAGATCATCACCAGGACTGACAGCACGGTACAGCTTCTTTGTGGCTTTACACCACGTGTGTCACGGGCAGCATGGTTCAGAGCAGCACAGCCTTCTCATTCTTCTCCTGTTGTTCCTTCGGTCTGCTCTGCGCTTACCCCAAAAGCATTCAGGCAGTCTGCAAGTCTCGCATTGACTAAACTGCCAACCGAGATGCCAATGAATGCAGTTCTGGTGATACTTCTCTGTGCTTGGTCATCCTCTCATTTCAAATCAGCTTAAGACCACCAAGAAACAGCTGATCATTGTCAGAAACACCATCAGGTCACTACCTGCCTGGCATGGATCAGTGACCTTGAATTATGCATTCACAGCAGACAATATGACTGGAAAAATCAGGAGATGCCAGAAAAATGTGTTGCAGCCTCTATGAACTCTCCAATTCTTCTTGTTAAAGGGTACATATTATGAAAATTGTATTTTCCCACAGATCTGTTGCAATTTTCCAAAAATAACGTCTTGCAAGATCCTTAAATTGTTACATTCCAATTGTTACTACTACGGATTACAAATGAAATTCTGGCCTTTCATCTGCTGAGGCGGCTTAATTTCAACCCAGAGTTTTAGAAAGGAGTCTCAGTTTTGAGCACCATGAAAGACTTCTTCATCTACATACCACCATTTAAAACAGACTGGTAGGTTAAGAACTGAGCTATAACATGATAGGAAAACAACTCTTACATGAATAATGATTTGCATATCAGATTATTAAATGAAAATCTATCAAACTATCATTTATTGAAGTAAGTAAACAGTCTATTTGCCCTGTTTCTGGAAACATTTTGCCTAAGGGAAAAATTTAAACCTGGGCAGATAATCAGGATAAGGTATTTGAACACTTAAATCCTGCTGGAGTCTTCAAAGTAGGTGTTAAGTGGTGCATTAAATTTGTGCTCTTTCTTCCGAGCAGGGTGAATTTGCTCTTCAGTAAATACTGGGAGAAGCATTTTACAATAATTTGAATCCATGAATAAATGTAATGTATTAAAATTTCTAAAGTACATCTACTAAATGTTTTTGTACACAAGCCAAATGAGTGGAATATCCAGGACCAAAATTATTTGACTGACCAAAGAAAGATAATATGTAATTAAAGTGACATCTGCAGCACTAACCGATGGGATGAGAAAAAGTGACATCACAGATCTCATAAACTGCAAGCATATTATTAGATCTAAACCTGGCTGTAAAATTACTATCTGCCCATGGGATTATCTTTACGCATTCAGAACCATTGTTTCATTTACCAATAGAACAGGGATGATAACAGGCTGACTTTTCTTGTCACATTGTTTTTTGGCCTTTCTTTATTCTTTGTTCACATTAGCTGCAGATGAGAGGAAGACAAGCTTCAGCTGAATCACTTTCACGGAGCTTTTTATTGTTTTACAGTTTGTTCAAAAGGTTGGGGGTTTTTTTTTTCCACGCACTCCCCCCCCCACCCCCGAAAAAAACACCAAAAGCATTCTTAATGGTGATAATGTAATACCAATGAGTAAAAGATGCACATGATGTAACATCTAGGGCTGCGGCAACCTAAGGAATATCCATCGGCCTAATGCAGCACAGGGAAATGGTAAGGCTTTGGTCATTATTAGCACAAAGAGCCAGTAGCTACTGGTTATATCTTGCCCTCATTAGAATTCAGTGCCAAAACTCCAACTGACTTCAGTGGGTACATTTTAGCATTTGAGACCTAGGACACAGCACATAATTCTCCTTCAATGCAGAGCTATCTGGGACACCTAATCTCTACAGATTACATTTCTTCATTGAATTGGACACAGATGCATTTTCATCTATTTCACACACCATTTTTATGTCCTGGCAAATTATTAAGTTGCCTATACTTGTGACAAAACTTGTGTGCCACCAACCTAGAATAGCCAAAATTCTAAGAGCGTGTAAGGAGACAGACAGTGAAAAGGGGTGAAAAAAACAAGCTCCAAACTTTCCAGTCGCTTTTGAAAGCCATGCTAATGATCCTGAACTGCAAAGGGGACTTAATGCGCTCTCAGAAATCTGGTCCTAAGTGTCTAACTCCCAGCACTTGAAATAGTTCCCATATGCCAATTTTGCAAATTAGGCAAAACTCCCAGAGCAGGCGGGACCACAGCCAGTCATGGACCTGGGCATAGACTGTTAAGGCAAACAGGGACCTTGTACTTTCCTCCACACTGCCCTGATACCATGCAGCTGCTGCCATGTGTTATCTCTTGCAGCATCTTCAAACATCCCTTCCAACACAACCTTAAACCTCCGCTCCGTCAGCCACTGAAACCTGCAAACAGGCTGCATATGCAGAGAATGCTGCCTCCTGCTCTTGTCACTACCATCTTTCTTTTCTTTGTGTTTCCTCCCAACCACACCCACCTGCTGTCCTTCATCTTAGTCTGCAGTTTGAGGGACTAACCATCTCTAGTATACTGAAGGATTTAGCCCATGATCGATGCCCTCGGTGCCACTGCCACAGAAATACATTGCATTTTAACAGCAGTTAATACATTAACTACTTCTAATCCACATTATTGCTTTATTGTCCCTTTTATCCTTTTATAACCGATACACAGAACAGACTTTTCATGCAGACCCCTTCAGCTTAAATCTTTGATTCAAAACTCTCCATACATATGGCCACACCGTATGCCATTAAAAGCTCACACCAGATCTGTGCACTAGAAGCGAGGTGTCTACAAGCAGCTTAGATACACCATCCCTCTTAGAAAATACTCCTGCAGCACTGAGCCTGGGCCAGGAACTATGTTTACGAATCATGAATTATTTGGGGCCGGACAGTGGTGCTTACAACCTTTTGGATGTAAAGAAGGACGGAGACAAAGACCTAAAGGCTAGTAGGGGCAAAGACTCAAAAAGGTGGGCTGGAGGAAAGACAAGAAGCATGTGGTGATAAAGCACAACAAATACAGAAGTGAGACTTCACTGCAGAAAAAGTCAAAGAAAAGAGCAGAACACACAACACAGCAAAGAGCAGCAATATCTTTGAAAAAGAATTTGATTTTTAAATGTGACCTGATGTAACCTGGGATAAACTACAACCCATTTTTTTCCTGAAAGGTGACAGCTGTGAGGCTGAGCTGTGAGGAAAAAGTTGGAAGGATCCATTCTCATCTGTAGTGTTACCCCATCAGAATTGCTCTTCATCTCAAAGTGGTAAGAAACTTCTCCTACAATTCAGTATTAACAGCTTCTTCATGTGTACGTTGTAGCATATTTCATGTCAATTGATATGCAAAACTTGTCTCAGTTACTTTTAGAATGGAATTCTCATTGATAGTCTTTGTTTCTCACTACACATCCACAATTGAGTGGTGAGCTTATTTTTAGGGATATTATGTGCGGTCTGTGCTAAAAAACGGCCCAAAAGGACAAGCAGACCTGAAGAACTTTTGTATCACAGAACTGAAGCACATGCTTCTGTTCCAAATGCTTTGTATATCAAAAATAGTGAGACTTTCATAAAAATGCATGTGCCTTCAGATACTTCATAAAACAGCAATGATTAAAACAAAACAAAAAACCATTTATGTCCAGATGAAAGAGAAATACATGGGTAAAAACAATTTGCTAATAACGCATACCCATTAGTTGGCATACTTCAGGTAGAATTTACTACCTTTCTCTTTAGCCGTCTCAATATCAAGTGTCTGCTCTTAACCAGACATTCAGGATCTTCCCATTTTCAAAAGCAGTAGGAACTGTCACAGAACTATATAAAACCTACCTCAGCTCCTAGATAATGACTGGGTTGAAACACTCAGTGGGGGCTCCCCTTTCTCTGGTCATTAAGGGAAAGTAACACGGACAAAACACCTGACTAAGATGAGAAAAAATTCTACAGAGTGAATCCTTCTTTCTCCGTCTAGAAACTGAATTGGAAAGTCATCCCATATATAACATTTTCTGCATCCTTATTTGAACACAAAAACTAAGAAGAAGAAGAGAAGCAGTCTTTCTTGTAATGTGTTAACAATTCTGCATCAACACCAAGCCTGGTCGATTGTACATAAAGCTAAAAATGAATAAAATCTTCACTAAATTGCTTTGAATGTTCAAACAGACTGAGTTTGCTTTTTCAACTGAGGCTTATGCCACTTCCAGTTTTTCCTCAAAACATTTGCTTATCCATATATTTATCACAGAAATTGCCTTACCTCAGCTGCATCTTGCTGGTCTCTGAAGACAATTGCATTTTTTATGGTTTGGATAAAAAATCCATTCAGTTCCTTTTGTTTCTTGTTTGGCAAAATCCGGAGCAATGGGATCATTATGAATGGGAAAGAAACTGTAAGATATTTTAAAGAAGAAAACACTGAATCAGACTGTAAAAGCATATAATAAACCCCTCCTTTCATTAATATTCTAAAACTCATCAAGTAGGATGTGTTACTTTGTGAAACCTGTTTTTTCGTCTTTCTCTCTCCCTCTCCCTCTTTTTCTTCCACCCCCATAGGCTGCTAAAGGATTTCCTTTTAGAAATTCCATGTTGGCCAGGAGTCTCCTGCCAGAAAGATGCCTTCTAAGCTTGCTTCCACAATGCTTCAGGGTTTCCATTCAGCTTCTTGATGCCACAAAGCCACCATAACAAAGGGGAGAATTATTTTCCCTGCCTACTCAAACAATTACATACAGAACTTGGGGGGATCTTGACCTAGCCTAGGAGCTTATGGCGCTGATCTATAAAATTGTGTAGTAGTCATTCTCATTTATAGTTCTCCACTATTAGGATATTGGTTTGCTATTTTATTTTGCTTCTCTAAACAGGCCACAGACTCTGTAAGTGGGTTGTTATAACAAGTCTGGTCTCCAGTCCATGGCTTTTATAGTTAGGAACTAGAAACCTGAGTGAAGTCTTGCATCTTAATAAACTTATGAACAGCTCAAGACTAACAAATCAGTGATTGGAAAAGCCCAGTGCTGCCAACAGGGCAACACAGTGGAAATTCAAACCACAGAACATACCAGCAGAAAGAGATCAACCAAGGAATCCAACTCCAAACCCTACAGAAACTTTGTTTAATGAAGGACATGGTCTTAGACATATAGAGGCAAATTTCAGTCCCTTCAGAAATTAGTCACAAATCCCCCTTTGCAATCAGGTTAAACATTAACCCCAGGACATTTTGGATACACAGCTCCAGAAGGAAACAATTCAGGTGCCACTAGTACAAGTGCAATCTGTAATGCCAGCAGGATCAGATGGGCACAGGAAACTTTGCCACTGTGCCACCTGACACTACTGTGAGCAGGTCTAGATAGCAAGATCGTAAAAATCTCAACAACCTTGATTACGCTGTAGTTTCCCCAGCTACGATTCTTACTGCCGTTGCATTAACAAGGCCACTGACAACGTGAAGCCTTAGCCTTCATGCCCTAGAACTAAATGGCTTTATACCCCATTCTTGCGTTCCCTATCTACTCACCTGAAGATGAATGCATTCTCTTAATGACAACCGGTGCTGGCACTTATCATCTTTATCCTTTATAGCCATCAACCAGGCTGCTGCTGCTATTCGAGTAAGAATTTGGAGGACTTATAGTATCTGCTTATGCTTCTCCACCTCTTTTCTTTAGTGGGTTATGGGTGGAATTTCAATCTCTACCAAGCAAACTGAGTGCACAAAAACTTCACTCTAAGGCTCCAAAGGGCAGTTACTCTATTTTAATGCAGAAGTGTATTAAAAGAGATACCATAGAAACTACAGCTCCCAGAAACCTTCCACTCAGATCAACCCAGAGCATTCCATTCCCAGACACTCAGTTTCTGGAAGAAGTTGTGTTAACAGTGACAAGAGCTGTACAGCATATGGTGGAAATCTCAAGGGTATACTTGGCCTGTAGGTTGCATTCTGAACACCTCTGAAAGCGTGCTTTCAATAGGTTGCTTTCTGAATACCTCATAAAGTCTGCTATACATCTTCCTGCTCCTGCTTCAGCATGCTTTCCAATTTGAGAATGACTTTTAGAAAATTACCATAAAGAAGTAGACAAAGGTAGACTATACTCACGGATTAGAATGAGGAGAGGCTTAAACAAAGACATTTCAAAGAATGTTCTGCAATTCTTAACAAAGGGGTCATTGGGATTCTTCTGAGAATCTACCTCAGTACCAAAAGCTACGCTACCAACGACATCCAAGGTAAAGCAGTTGTAACACCTGCATTGAGTTCAAGAATGATAAATCATTAGTTAGAAATTACATATCCATTAACATAGTGCTTCTACAAACATCACATAACATTTATTTTTGCCTCTGATTTTCTTTTTGCTTTTAGATTTGAGCTTTACCAACAAGAGATATTTTCATCATTCTGACAAATGCTGGTGCTTAATAACGATCACCACCTATCCATCTACAAAGTGAACATATTTTCATATAGCTCAATAATTCCACTAAAAATTTATTAAAAAGAAACAATTTTATTTGTTATTACCCAGAAACCAAATGCAACAGGTCAGAGATTCGTAAGTATTTTCTTAGTATGCATTCTAATAAAAGAGAACATTCCTGTTTCATTTGAAACAGCAGAAACCACATCTACCACCAGTCCAGTCTAAACTCTCAGTGACAAGAAGTGCTTAAGTAAAATTTCCTCTTAAGGATTTCCTTCATCTTCTTGATAACTCCTTTGTAATGTAAAATTGTGGTGAAAAACAAGAGGAACTGGCACCATGTGAAATCTGTATCTCTGCAGAGGAGCAGCAAATGCTTTGAGAACTACAAATGATCTGTGGACCATGATCTAGAAACTTCAGAACTTACTGAATCTCTCCCTACATATCTGGCCATCTATCCAGTTGTCCCACTATTTTTATTTCTACTGAGCATTAGCAGCTATATTTAGTTTTGAGATAAATGGACTGAGAATGTAAAATATCCTTGAAATGTGATTCTTCTGATCTGTGGTCAAGTCTGCAATGACCGTTTTTCTATGTTCCCTTACAAAAGGCTAATATCAAATTCTCTGGTGTTTTAACTTGAGTGAGCATGTATTAAGAGAAGGACAGGACTCAGGCCCAGTATATTCTGTATATATAGTGAAGCAGCATTTCTAAACTATGATCATTGGGCGCTGTCATTCTGATGACACCAGAGCACATTTGAAAGATGACAACAATACTGCGAAGCTAAATAACTTCTTTGGGTTTTCAACTCATACACACATGCAAAAAAGCATTATTAGAAGTTGAAATGTTTATTAATAGAGAGGTCACTACAATAAAATAATAATTTCAGAAGCACTTGATCATCTACCTCTCCAAGGTACTGAAAAAGATTAAAAACTAAATTTTGAGTTGTTGGAGAAACACAAAATGGCTAAAGACAACTAGTGTACAAGGCGATAGGAGGTTGCAGATATGGTATTTACATCCAAAAAGTAGTTCCCAAGGCAATTCTGGGAAATGCCAGTGCAATAAGAATCACATTTATATATGTCAAACCTGCTGAAATGGTTGTGTGACAAAACAACTGGAAGATCATATTCTGAGATGGTCAACATCATTCATTTATTCTTTCAAAAGGTCTTTTCCAAAATGCCTCGAGAGGCGAAACCCTATCATGGATCAATAGCTAAAAGATCATGCAAAGAAAAAGGACAACTGGAGAAAAGGGAAAAGCCTGGAAGGACTCAAAAGGTCAATTTTCATCAGAGCACTGGGCCAAGCGTAATGTATCTCAAGGTTTCATAGCATCTCTTCAGATGTTTAACAAAGACATCTCTCTGCGTACACATACACTTCTGTGCATACATGTACACGTACTTGAAAAGAGATGGATGAATTGCGGCTAAATACCTATTTTTTTTAGATGAAATAATTTTATTTGTGCTGCTCCAGTTTGGAGGAAAACATGAAGAACTTCAGATGGCGCTGGCCAGCCCAGCAAATGAAACATATGCAAAATAGCGCCTATTAGAAAGAATACATTTGAACTACTCATATGTCATCCAGGGTCCTAGAAGAAATGCATCTGCTTAGAAAAGGGACTAGTCAATGTTGTGAACAGTTCAATGAAGGAAAGAGCAACAAAAAAGATAATAGGGTATTAGATGTATAATAAATGAGAGAAAGCACAATATGGAAAATATTAAAGTGTCATTTTATAAATCAGCGGTGCATTCTCATCTGGAGCACGGATCCCATCGTTTCACAAAAGGCAACTGTGCCATTAGAGGGGGTTAGGACGAATGTGGTAAGAATGATTAAGTGCTCAAAAAAACTCATATAAAAAAAAGCAAGAGGGCAATGGACTAGAGGGATTGATACTAGATCAGTTCCTATATTTGTACATTATTGGTGGACTGTAGAGAGCAGACTGGACAGGGACTGATGCAGCTTTCCTTTTTGCTTCCAGCTGTTAAAATTTCATTAAACAACAGCTAGAAATACATTAGATGCTTTTCCAAAATTACTTTTCAAGTATGCAATGACTGCCCCCAGGAAGAAAAGGCATCTATCAGACACATCCTACATTAAACTATGATCTCCACTTATAAAAGCATAGGAGGAAAAACATTTTCTTTTACAAAGTAAGCACATATTTAGAATAACTACTGCTATTGACTTTTTTTTTTTTTAAATCTGCTACTAATTTTTGTCATGTTGAACATACCTCTGGATATCAAAAGCTTTACCAGAATCTGCATAGACTTTCAAGTTACACAGCAGGACGTCACAGGCATGGTTTATTAGTGGTGTCATCTAGAAAGGAACACATTGTATTGTGAAAAACATTAAAATGTTAAGGGGGAAAAAAAAAAATCAATTATTCTAAATTAGTTTTATCCAGTAGATGGGATGGAGCTCTCACGATCCTCTGCAGGTGCAGTCAAGCACTTTTGCACAGGTAAGATGAAATGTTGGGACTGTCTGCTAAAAATAAACCTACACATTATATGAATGCCCTTCTCCAGCTCTGGGCCTAAACTTGAGAGGCTCTGTCACTTAACTGACCTTTGGTTCTTGCCCACCTGTGGCTATATACGCAGAGAGCTATCAAGCAAAGACAACCCCCTCTCTTTTTAAACATTCTCTGTTCCAAAGGATGATTTATCGTGATCCATGTTTACAGTTCATCATATAGAGGCTACATATGCTCCAGGGCAGAAGGAATAATATTTTCCGTAGTCCCAAAGCCCTGTAAAGATATTAGCATCAGACACCCAGCATTTCCATCCTGCTGTCCCTCATTTTGAGGGATTTAACCTGTACATTAGAAAAGCACCATGTGTACCACTACAAGTTGCTGAGGGCAAACTGCTATTGCAATCTGAGGAAAGGGTTTTCTGTAGTGGTGATGCCATTGAATAGACATTCACGTGAATTTATGCAGCTAGAGGTTCTTTCTAGTCACTGACACGATGGTCAGGTAGACTTAGCCACAGTCTGGCTGTAACTAACAGTGCAACAGCCTCCTCTTTAGTGCTTCATGGAAACCATGATGTAGGCAGCCATCAAGACCTCATTAAAATCTCTCTCTTTCTCTTTAACGTTTTACATATGAAAAGGCATCAGGCACTTGCCTTGATTACACCTACTAGGTGGGCAGAGGAAGGGTGTAGCAGCAATCCAGCAGTGACCCTAAAGGCATTATTTGCTATGGCTCTTTCTCCATATAGACAGCCAAGAGATCCTTATAGCCTACAATTTATTACCACAATCTTGCCTCAACAATTAATGCCAAGCATCATGAGACATACAGACAGAAACCTGGTTTTCCTTGCTGAACAACCTCCTTCAGCATACAGATGTCAACAAACATGAGAACCAGACTTGTCCGACTCCTCTGACATTCTCGTTACCAAAAAAGACTTACTGCAGCCTCTCACCACACTCGGAGAGCTATGCAGCCTGCCCAGCCAAGTCCATTTTGCTTGGCACTTCTACCTCTGTGAAACTGGCATAACACTTTGTGCACAGGCACACTGCCATCCTAACACATGGGCAAGACTATACGCAGTCAAAAGGCCAACTCGAGAGCATCCAACATGTTTTCCAAAGGCAGAAGTCTGAGTCAAGAATGTGTCTAGCTGCTCTCAGGGTCCCATACCTATATGGGACGGAGCAGGTTGTTGCTACTTCAGTTCAAAGCTGGATTGATTTGGGCTTTGCCACAGTCTCACAAGACAGTACCGAAGCCAGATTAGTATTCAGTAAAAGTAGCCAGTATGTGTTTAGGAGGTGCACACCACATTATGTGGCAGTTTTCTTCCCCTTTTGGCTTTCTAAAGAAGGTCCCCTGCAGTGATCTGCTTCTGAAATGGTTCAACAAAATTAACACATTCCTGTTCAACAGATTGAACCAGGGTGAAATGCTTTATAATCTCTGGGTCCAGCCCCTCCAATGAACTGAACCAGTCAAGGACAACAAAATGGAAATCCGTATTCTAACAGGTATGATGTTTTCTAAACAGATGGTGATCATTTCAGATTTTCCTCTTATTGCCTTATTTTCTCTTTTATTCTTCATCACATCACCAGACCTGCAACCACCCAGCTGGTTGCTATTGCTTTCCAACAGCTGGCAGAGATGGCAGGGGCACGTACACCTGGCCAGGGCACCTCACAGCACCTCTGTACTTTCCACATTCCACCAGCCTTTCAAAATGCTGTTGCAATTCATTTCTAGCCATAAGATACTTTTATTAGCAAATGTAACCAGGAAAATGGGGAGGGGGACACATGGATTTGATTTATTGTTAACATGACAGGACAGAGTCATATCAATGAGACAATTATTTGCATATGAAAGCTACAGGGGATATCTACTCAGGAATCCTGAGTTTGGGTTTTTATTCCCCTGAGGGACAGAAATTAGTCCAAGATTGCTAACTACAAAGACCACAGACTGAAACACTCTCAAGTCCCTTAACACTTTAAACTCTTTGTTCAATTGTCAAGAAAAATAAAGTACTGTTGGGGGAGGTGAACTATACCAAACTTCGAAAACCAGCACAGAAACAGACATGTTGATCTGCACCGCCTTGGGTATCACTAACTTTCTATACGTTATCATTCGCCAGTCAGAACATAAAAGCTGCATAACCTGCCTGAAATTCAGGTGGGTAAACAAGCCCCAGCTGCTCTGTGCTCAGATTGGCTGAGAACAACAGGATGAAGAAAAATCTAAACAATATGGTCCCTGTAAATATTTGATCTGCCAGTTATCTAATAGCAAGAGTATCCCAGAATCCAAATTTCTTTCTTTCTGCCAAAGAGCAGCATTTGGGGTTAGGGTTTTCATGATGCCAGGGGCTTTGCTGTATAAATCCTGCCAATATGCGATTTGGCACATAACAACAATTAGTTTCTGATTCTGTGTATGCACAGTGCATGGGGATGTTTGCACTGTTCAAAGGCATCAGAGTCATGTTCCTCTAGTTAGATGTGGTCCTCAGTATTTGCTATTATTATTTGGCCTTATTATTAGCACCCCTTAGTATCGTATTCACTGTAGACAGACACACTGGAGACTTTACAGTGCACAGAAGCCGTGTTGGGCCTCTTGTCCCACAAATGGGATGAAATATAAAGGAAAATGGAGAAGGAAAAAGGTTACATCCCTAACATAAGAATTGCTTCTGTACCAGATTTCAAGTCCCTGACTAAAACCAGGAGAAGAGCAGAGCATCATGAAGACGTTTGTGAGAGGATTTGTTTCCATTACCTCCCAGTGGGGCCCTGCTATTCATGGGCCCAACTTACCAACATAAGCAACTCAACAGGACACTGACTTGTGGCTCAAGGATACGCACACACCAGCTTTTACACTAGCAATTTGCTTTGTCTCAGGTGAGCACACTCGCTTTGCTGAGTAATAATAGGAATTTCCAGAGACCCTTCCAAAACGCCTCTGATCAGCACGCACAAGCACAGTAAGAGCAAATCAAGGAAGTCTCAATGGTTGGCCTGTCAGATCGTATGTCCTAGTGGGACCTGGAAAATCTACATGCCTGAGAGTGACACTGGAGGAGTTTCCTGCACTGTTCTGCCACGTTATCACAAGTTCTGCTTTGTGTCTCCCTTCGCTTGAAAGAAAATGCCTCAACACAAACTCCACTTCGCAGGTTATTTAGGACAATGCTACATTATGCTCTGCTCTCTTCTTTAATTTTTGTGTTCTATTTTGTTTTAATGGTTGGTTAGTGGAGGAAAGGGCTGCTGGCATACTGATAGGAGATGACAAGACTACTGCAGCACCATCAGAATAAATAAAAATCAATAGGTTTTCTGCTGGTGTTGCCTGTAAAAGAGAGCAAAGCTATTTATCAAGTCTGACAAGGGGTCCAGAACTGCAGGGTCATCACAGGCACCAGAGCAAAAAGCAGAGGAACAAAATAAGAAATACTAAATAGGGAATCAAGATTGGTACAGTGAGATCACTAACACGTCAGCTTGTTCCAATACATAATAGCTGAGGAGAGCATGACAGGAACACCGGGAACTGCATCTTTTACTTAAGGACCTCTAGGTATTTTACTTCACCAGTTCCTCATGAATTACATCTTGGATCAACTTTCAGTGGTCAGTAATATTCCCATTCAATGGAAGAAAGTAATTTAATGCACAGAGGATTTAAATGGCTTCTGCCAGATCACCCACAGGCAGTCAGTGGCAGAGCTGGAAGTGAAACTTCTTGGGTCTCCTGCCTTCTATCTCTCATTTCTCGTTCTTAGTGCTCCCGTAGCAATGGCACCATGACAGTGCCATTCAGGTCTCACTGGAAGGATCTCATTATCAGGTTGGCTGCCAACTCCAGTGGCAACTCATGTGGGATGAACCTTCCTTCAGCTGGAGTGGACTGCTTTACTAATCTTTACATACTCATTAGAAAAAGAAAATTAAAAAAGGGAGAACACACAATGTATAGAAATCCATAAAAGCAACACTGAAACAGTGCACAGCTTTTAAAGAGAAATTGAGACACAGAGCGAAAGCTGGAGAAGATGCCAGAAAATCTTGAAAAATGTTAGGAAAGCAACATTCTACATACACACAGCAATCACTACACTGGTTACCCAACAGCACTATAACCTCTAGTTTCATTTAATTGCTCATAACTTTGCAAACTTCCAAACTTCTGGGATCAACTTTTCCCCATTTGGTGATGGACTTTTGGAGATTTTTGCCAAACTAAGGGGAAATTCTTCAAGCTTAGTGAACTTCTCAGTGACACTATGCCAATTCTGTGGAGACAAGGGCAAAGTACACCTCTGTCCCCAGCCACAGCAGCTAGATGCAATGTGGGGCACTGTGGGTCAAACCTTAGCATCATACATTAGCTCTGTCTTGGGTTTTGTCCTCCAGCAGCCAGGCCAGAGCACGGATGACCAGCTTCTTGCTATTTAGACTAATAGGAGATTCTTGTGTTCCTGAAATGGAGGTGTTAGGAACCTACACTCAACTCTCCAACACTTCGTGCATCTCTTATCTGAAGTGATTGCTATGGGAAGCACAAGGAGTTCTTAACATTTATTGCTCTCTCCCAGGCTTATTAGCTTGGGAGCTATTGCTCCCAGTTCTCTCGGAGCATCCAGACAGGCAAAGTCTATGTTCAGAGTGGCACTAGGAGCTGCAGCACTCGAAGGGGAACCACTCTCCAAAGCTACTCGGGAAGGTCCACAGTCTCTCCCGCATCACTGGGGAGTTTACACAGCGGAACACAGGAAGGCAGACATCCTGAGTGATCAGAGAGGAAGGCTTTGGTGTGGGGTTTTGTCAGAGTCGAGATCTCTGTGGCAAAGGAATCAATGTCTCAGGAGAAGAAATGAGGAATGTGTCTAGCAGTATTTATAAATATGTATAAAACAACATATCCTGGTTCTTATACAATAAATTAATACCAGAATTAGCTTATTTGTAACTCCTTTGAGGTAGAGAGGAAGAGTTTATTATAAATAGGATGTCTTCTACATAACTCTGAATACTCTGTAATATGGCCAGTACTAGAACATGGTATTTTTATTCCCATGCTGCCATAGAGGTTCTAAGAGAGTACTAAATACGGGAGAGTTAAAAAGTGAAATCATAATTAATGAGCATTGATTTCCTTTGAGAAGTGTTGGTATGGCTTCTAAATTAAGCAACAGCAAGAGAAGCACACGGGTGAGGACTTAAGTTGCATTAACTTCAAATCCCAGGATTGTTCATGTATTTGGGTAGAAAATGAAATGCAAGGCTGAAGAGTGCATCCATTCAAAAAAGGTTCTTAATCTCACGTGGACTTACTGCAAGCATCTCTCTGCGTAGGGATGGACAGTCTTCTGGTGAAGACATGGAACAGAGGAACAAAGTTGAGCCTTTCAGAGAGACCTTCCTCGCTCCTCGTTTTCCCACTTTCTGCAGACCGTGAGGAGAAAGTGGCTGTTTCCAGGTCACCCTGAGTCCACGCACAATTGCACCCCTTCCGCTGAATTTGGAAGGGGCAGCACAGGGAAAGCTGATTATCAGGCGACAAATAAAGATCTCAGTTTTTGCACGTGAGACAGCTACAAGGCTCGAGCCAGCCCTCCATTTTACCTCCTACCACTACTCCCGTGTTGCAGCTCCACCACTGTGGACCGTGGCTTCTCCTCCCACCTCGGTTCAACAGGTCAAAACAAAACCTGCAAACCCATGCCCTCCCAGCCCCGAAGCACAACGCCCAGGGCCTCCAACTGCTCGCTCTCGCCGCCCTCCGCCATCAAGTCTGCCTGGCTGGTGCCGGCAGAGGTTGCTTTCCGCAAACCGAGGGGAGCCCGGCTTTATCCGTTGTCGGTCCGCCAGCAGAGAGCCGATGGCCTGCAGGAAGGCGGTTTAATTTCCGCTAGGAAAACGCAAAACTCTCCTCTCCCCGCCACGCGCCACTAATCGCTTGCATATTTAAACATCCTCGCCTCGCTAAAATTTCACGACGGAGCCAGTGACAGAGCAAATGTCGGGGCGCATAACCAATGGCATTGTCAGTCGTGATTAATCAGCATCTCCACCAGGCTGGCGGCCAATTAGAATTTACCATAATAAGGAGGTGACAGCCGGCGTTGCTAAGCGACTGCTGTCTATAGAGCTGGGAGAGCCAGACACATTTAGATGTTACTGTGGATTTCGACAGCGGCATGTCAAAACAACACAAGTGTCTGCCCAGTGGAAAATTTTATAACCCAGGACTGGGCACCAGAGTGAGGCATGGTTCCCTTTCAGAATAAAATACATAAAGGAAGAGGTGGGTTTTTGTTGTTTCCCCCCTCCCCTCCCTTGAAAGAGGACTTTAAGCAGTCAATCATTTATCTGTGTTTAATTAAGAGATATCGTGCCGCTGGAATAGGACTTTGTTACCAGGTAATGGGTTCCCATGGCTAAGTAAATGCTGGGACATTTATAGCAAATTAGCAGCAGGTCAGCGCAGAGACATTTATTTTCAGAGGTATTTATCTGGCAATGACATTCTGTTCCAGTGACTTATTTTATTATACGAAAGGATTAAAGAATAAAAGGAGAAGGTGGGGAAGGAGATGGAGAAATGAAAATAGACTGACAGCAGTTCCCGTGTTAATGTGAGAGCTGCTGACTCAGCAAATCACGAAAAGCTATGTTCCAACTGGGAGCAATTACCTTTTCTGTATTTTAGCTTACTCCTAACAGGGTGGGGGGAAGAAGGTATAAGGCTCCTTTTTGAGTTCACTACACTTTTATGGACAAACTTGTTTATATAAAGACAGAGGATCATATTCTCAGATGAGCTGTTCTGATTTTTGCCAACCTATGACCTGGATCACACTGTATGTATGCTCAGCTGCACGTGCCCTTCAGGTCTAAGTAAACTGGCACAAAGTGGCAGTTTTTTACCTGTTCTTAATATAGTGCTATATAAGGTAGGTGCTTGCACAAAAGAAAACAATTATGTCTTCTAAATTAGGAAAGCAACACAGCCTACACCTTACCTCTTCCAGTTTGGTATCGCTGAAGGCTGGGGTCAGGAGGCTCCGGACATACTTCCATCTGTCATCACGAAGACAAAGGATGCTGTCAAGCATTGGCTTGGAAATCAAGTTCGGTTTCTAAGTCAAAAAACAACATGATTGAGTTTTAACACAAATGCAACTAGAGCTACTGGAGACTCCAGAACTTGGAAAGATTGGCCATGAATGGTGTTACACTGCTGTCCCACAATGGGAGAGCTTCCAACCAGTCCCAAACACCAAGCTAAACACGGATGAGGCTAGAGAAAATTTCTCTCTTGCTGCATGCATTTCCTCTTAGACTTGCAGAAAAGCCCTGGGCCAGGCCAGAAACTCTTTGCCTAGACTGTTGTGGTTCTACTGTTCCTGGTGTTCCCCTGTGAATGCCAGTTCTCCTTTACTGAGCCCTGGCTTCCTTCTTCCCATTCTAAGGTGACTAGCAAGAGGACCTGTCAACACTCCCTCTCCGTGTGACATGAATGACAACACACTGCATGCGGGTGTCGGTGGGGGACATGATTTCTGGTGACAGCTGGTATGTCAGACTGCTACATGCATTTTAAAAGTCTTCAGAAAATATGTTTATTAGAAAGCAAGTCCCAGTCCCTACTCTTACAAGGAGTCTATAAAGAACACTCTCACGGAGTTTTGCCCAGCTAAGAAGTTGTGGCCTGGGACACTTACAGCTTCAGCAATTAGTCAAACAGTAGTTTAAAGCACTGCGCCATGAAATTCTGTACCAACATGACTGCTATGGATTTGCTAAATTTTACACACACACACCCCCCCACCCCAACTAAGAAATCCCTATCCAGAGAATAGTGGTATTCATCAACAAGTAAAAGGATAAAAAAGATGAAAGAGGAAGTGTGTCAGAAAAAAATGCAATTACACCTGGAAAAGGCATCAGGAGTTGTACAGCCCCATAGAAAAATCTACTACTACTTCTGTTATTCCCAGAGGATGTTTCCTAATTGTTCTTGAAGGCCTCAAAAAATGCAGATTCAATAACGTCCTCATGCAAAGTCTTCCAGTGCTGGACTACTCTTACCATGGCAGCATGATCTTTCTTGCTGGAACTTACAGTCTTTAGTCTTGATGCTAATGCAGGCATAGAAAACAGCTTACACTCTCCCTCTTTGCAGTAGCCCATATATACAAAGGCTATAATAACCATTAATCATATTTCTGCCATTTATCCCAAATAACACCAATTCACTCAATACATACTTATCAGTCACGTTATCTGGGACCATTTGTTCAGTCTTGGTGCTGTCCCTCTGCATAGGCTTATTGATGTACATCTTTCTCAAGTTATAATCCCTCTGACATGACATGGTACTGCAGCCAAGGAGGGATTTTTCTCGTATATTCTGCAGGCTATATTCCTCTCTATTCACCCCCAAATACTACATACCACAGCATGACAATGTCAACTCATGTACTGGCTTGTGGTTCCCTGTGACTCTCAGACTTTTTTCTGCATAATTACTTGCTAGGAAGTTATTCCCCAGCCTTTATCATTAAAGTTGGTTACTCCTAATGATCACATGTAGAACATGTCCTTGTTGAACTGTGACCATTCTTTTTATGATGGCTTCTCCAACTGATCAAGACCAATATGAATTGTAGCCCTTTATTTCATACTGTCTTTCATCCTTACCAGCGTAGTGCCTTCTATATAAATTATCACAATCAGTGCCATCACCTAACCTATTACAAAAGCATAGAATAGCACTTGCAGAGAAGCCACCTCCGGGATCCTCTCAGCTCACGCTTCCCTTCCGACACTGGACTGTTCCCAAACATTTTCCAAGTCATCTTCAATCAGTATTTCAGGTATTGTACAGCAACATCCTCCAAACAAACCATCCTAAAATTAGTGGGTGGGGGTGGAAGGTGTATGCATCTGTAGATATCAGACTGTACGGAGACACTCATTTGTGCATGTGAGATGTTCTGGCACCCAGGTCCTGCCTACCTGCCCAGGGTAGCAGTGGCAGTACAGTCCCCCATGTTATCAGTAGCAGCAGTATCCACTTTACTGGGAAAGACCCAAACAAACCAAAGACACTTTGGCCTTCTCAATGTCATCTGTTGATGCCTTTCACCCTCTAAATTTTCCTTCAGTCTTTCTTTCATTACAAATGTACATGAAAAATAAGTTCTTACCACCTGTTACACACCTGGATACTTTAATCTCATTTTGTGCCTCAAGACTTTTGATTTTATTGTCCCTACATGCAATTTTTTTATCCCTGTTCTTGGAAATTTGACCTACTTCCCACTCTGTAAAGAAACTTCTCTTCAGGGGCCATGAAGAGCTGACAATTTAGCTACAACGGTCTTCTACTGCACTTCCTTAACTTTCCTTTTAGTGGAAGAGTTTGCACTTAATATCTTTTCTTTAAGGAGCTGCCAGCTCTCCTTAACACCTTTTTTCTTAACACTTGCCAGAATCGCGCTACACTGCATAAGCTTGTAAAATGCAGAAGTCTATTTTATATTGCAAACAGGCTAATGGCATAGGTTTACATTCTCAGCAACACCACCCAGTGTAGTAAACTGATGTCACTAAGCTGACACCACGGACCAGTTCTGAGCAAAGACGAGCTGTTTGCAAATAGATGAGTACGTAGCAGGATATTAAGCTGAAGGAAGAGACTGGCTCAGGTACTGTCGTCAGATGACTACTGTAAGACAAAATATGGGCACATTTTTAACGTATACATAGACTATACTATTTCATGCAATAACAAGGAAAACTTGGGACAGGCTGTCAAAGCTGAAGTGGTTTGGACTGTTTTCTCTAAGTACCTTCTTTAAATAAATTATCTGTTCTCTAACTTAGCAGTAGGTATCTGTTCTGAGGATCAGAATTGCAGCTAGAGAGACCATCACTCATTGGAGCACTGCCTCATTTGTTACAGATATTCAAAGGCATAGTAGAATCAGAAGACAGAGGCTGCAGACAACTAGAAATGAACATCATCCTTGGAGAAAGTACTGTATGCTAGCCTCTGCTCCACAGTTCTTATGTGCTGCTAGGAAAGCCCTTTACACTAAATCTTGACCCAGCTGGTCACCACATAAGTATTCCTTATATATTTGGTCTTCAGATTCAAGCCTTGAGTCCCAGATTGCAGAGCTCCTGAGCACTCACTAATGCCACTGAAATCAACAACAGGCAATGTGCCTTGATCACACAAAATGCATTAGTCCAAGAAATCAGGTCATTGAACGGGGCCCCCAAATTAGCACACACTCTCAGACCTGTGTTTCAACCACCAGCCTTCACTCCTGATTTATAAAGTGGAGATATCACATCACCTCCTCAGAACTGCTAATGATACACTAACATTTCTGAGGCACTCAGAAACTACAGTAAAAGAGCAGAATAGCAATTCCCACAAGGAAATGACTGATTTTGTCTTCCAAGCAATGTTTGAATAGTGTACAAAAAAAAAAAGGAAAAAATTATCAGGCAACACTTGGAAAATTATTTTATATCCACTCCTAAATTGAAGGCTGCCCAATCTGTGCACTCTCTAAGACAAATCTCCTCTGGAAGACAAGGCTCCACTTAGATAATAACAGACGTGATATAAATCTGACTTCATTTGCCTTGAAAGCAAAACCCCTTGCTAAAACCAAACATTCACCCTAAAAAATGATCCTAATTGCATTAAGACTGTTTATAACACATTCACAGAGAGGGGCCCAGTTACTGAACAAAAAGCCTGTTAACTATAATGCTGTAACTATGACACTAACCATAGCATTGCCTGTTTAGCACTCTACTTTATGTCAATAATGCTCCCTTGACATATTTTTGGTGTGTATTGTATTACATACATATAAACGCTGCAAGGAAGGAAAGACAATTTTGTCCGTAAATTATTTTACTCTGTCTCTTTAAACTGGGTACACAAAAACATGTTTGTGTTTATTGGAATAGCATCAGCATGACTGACAGTGTATAGCAGATTTCATTTATCAGGTTTTTCTTATCGTTTCTGCAAACACTTTCCTTCTAATTGCATATGAAAATGGATTTGGTATGAGAATGAGCCTGAAGTATCTTAGTGAAAGATGAAGTGTCACCTCTCTCGGAATGCATGAAGTACTAGCTGTATCTGAGAATTCTTGAGCTTATAAAAATGACTAAAAAAATTACCATGAGAGGCAGCTGTAATATTTTCAGGGATGGGATTTTGGTTTTTAGGCGGGGAAGGATGTTGCTTTTAAGTCAAATGCAATCAGACTCAATATTCCACCTAGCATTATCTACATACTCAACAACTGCTCTGCGCTTCCTTCTCCTGTGTAATCAACCATTTCTGACCATGGTACAGTAATGCTCTATGAAAACTACTGGCAGCACGGTAAACTGCTGCAGCATACCTGCAAGTGCTACTGAGTTCCCACAATCACATGCCATCAGAAACAACAAAGAAAAATGGGGGGATTTGCTTCCAAACAAATCCTTTAAAACACCAATGCTTTTAAAACAGAAAAAAAAATAGTGTTTGCAGATGAGCAGCGTCTTTGCAATTGATGCAAGAATTCCCTCCCCATTAAGTTGTTCCTTAGGCTGACCCTTCAGACCCAGCTATTGGCTTGTTTGTCCCCGAGTCAATTTGGCTTTCTGTGTATCACTAAATAATTCAGGCAAGCAACTCTCCTCTGGCTCTGAGGCCAAGTGGTTCAGAACACCTCCTGTCCCCGAGGTTAAATCACTTTCCCGAAGAGGATGGCCATATCCACATGCTTATGGTCATGGTGCATGTTCACCTCCTGAACTGTGCCCAGACTATGCCTGGTGGACAACTAATCAATACAGGACAAAGCCATGCTAAGAAGCATGTCAATATGGATATCTGCAGGACCTACTCATGCGCTAATATCCTGTCCCTATTTTATTCTGGAGTATAACTGTAGCCTTGTGTGATTCATAAATCACTTGCTCTTTTTTCCGAGTTTGTCACTAGCAGTCTAGACTGAACCTCTGGCAGCCAGCAATGACTGCCTGGAGCAGGAGGAAGGGTAGCAGCACAACAATGTTCCCCCAGAAGCCTTCTCTTCTTCCTTTGATAGAAAAATGAGGGAAGAAGGTTTGTAACTAACAGAAGAAAGTTAATGCAGCCATGCAGTTTTAAAATACCCTGAATAGCTAAATCCTCAAAGAATCTAAAAAGACCTTTAAAAACCTACTAGCTCTGAAACCTACAATATAAACCATTCACCTCCACAGAACCAGCTGCTAATCTATTCCACGTGCTTTGATAACGCGACAAGAAATGAAGCTCTATAAAACAGGATCTCAGAAACTTTGTTATCTTAAACTTAGACTTAATCATAGCCTAGTGCTAACAAAACTGATCAAAAAAGATTTACTTCTGCTGGAACCAACCCTCAGCACTGAAAGCCTGGTGAGATTCAAACAAGGAACTAAGCACTGGAGCACCCAAAATCCCAAATCCTAACAGTAACTCCAACACTAATCCTGGCATTAGTCATACGTAGCAAACACCATTTGCCTTCATGTTAAGTCCTCAGCTTTCTTCTAGCCCTGCGGGCTTTGCAGGATCCAGCTTTAACTGGAATCCCATGCCCATGCTCCCCTGAACTCTAGCCCTAGTCTCAACCCTACAACCCATGCTAATGAGAGCCATTTGCTCCTCTCACCTCCAGCCTTTCTTCTGTACCCATGGACATTGCATTACCCAGGGTTAAGTCTAGCTCTTGGTTCTCCCCACCCTTTTCCCTCCTTGTGGAAATTTTGGGGCATGTTCACAATGCAAGGGGTCATCCCTCTCCCAGTCCTCGTGCATGCTGTACATATCTGTGATAGCTCTAGGGGGTCTAGGCTTTCTCTCCCTGGGTGAGCTCCAGAAGTTATGAGCAGGCTGCAGTGCTGGCACATCAGTAGGTTAATTTGTTCATCACCTTATTTTCAAATGAGGTTGCTGTCCTCCTCTTGCTAAAAATGCACTTGTGATTAGGCATTGCCATCTTGCTTAAGAAATTGCATTTTAAAATTTAATTTAATGAACTGAAATTTAATGAAAAATCAGAGAGAAAGTTTGTAGCACAAAGACAAGACTCTATCCCCATACCTCAGACAGGAATTACTAGTAAAATCTTGTCCTAAGATTACTTGTTCAACCCCACTTGATTGACAGGTCATTACCACCATTTCAGCCAGCAGGTGGAACCAGTAAGCCCATGAACTGCTCATATGGTATTTCATCCAGCCAGTGGCATGACACTTGCAGATCAACATAACACTTCCTATTAAAAAAGTAACTGAAAGAAACCCCTGAGACATCTCCAGGAATACACCTTACCAAGCCTGCAGTAAGTGGACAATGAAAGTGGGAAGGCAGAAGATGCCTTCATATATTAGTTTTAAAAATTCCCTGTTGGTAAACTGATACAGGATATTCCTTCAAACTTGCTTGGTGTTTTTTAAGAGGAAAAGTCATGCTCAGCTCTCCCGGCATTCATGGCATTCAAAGACACATTGTGTAGTGGCTTCTGGTTAAACCAGGAGAGCACTGTGTTGCATGTTTTTCAAAACAAAACAGAGTTTATGTCGTATACGCTGTAGTTCATTATAATTTCCATCTAGCAGGTTCTTGCTTACACAGATGTTACAGCTACATCTCTTCAAAATGCGTATCACTTTTCTCTTCAGAAATCATCATATTGAAGCAAGACTCAACTCCTTATCCAAAGATCACAGCCTTCACGGAGGGCAAAGACCTGGCATTGCCCAATGAGCGCCGTGCCCTGGTGTGGGAGACCACTGGGTCCCTCTCACCCCTCTGCTCCGCCTGCAAGGGGCCTCCCACCCATATAACACCAGCGACAACACACAGGTGTTGTCTCTTCCAAAGTAGCCTCACTCTTCTTTTGCCTTTCCAGACCTCCATATCCAAATCTGCAGATGCTGCACACCCCACACTGTGGCTCCTGGGTGACTGAAGTCAGTCCTTCCTTGCCCATTAAAACTGTGTGCACTAATATTTCTTCACAGATAGTTCCCCAAAAAACCTCCCAGATCATCATTAACCCTGCTGATAGTCCATTACACTTTTTCCCCCTCTATAAAGTCCATTTAAAACACGTTTCATTTTACTATTGATGATTTAGGAAGTGTTCTTATGGCTGCAGAGGGAAACAGAAAATCACCAAACTAACTCCAAAAAGCTTATGTTGCTTTGCAATTTCATAAAAGTGTCTAGTAAAAGTTTTCAGCTTAATTTGAAATCAACACGCTTGTGGAGATGGGGAGAAAATATCTATTCATTAAGCTTTTAGGTTCTCTTTGGTCATTAAGATACTTCAAAAGAGTGTTACAAAGTAGAATTGGTTTCAGTGATTACAGCAATTGTCTTCCACTCTACTGTATAGATCAGACTATACAAAAAGGCATCTCCAAGCCCATTCTTTTGTTGTCCAGTCAGGATCTTCAGCAACTGACTAATAGCTACTGTTCATCATTACTCATTGGAAAAATGGCACAACCAACACCAGCTTACAAGTAAATACTGGCTTTTCCTCTCTGTGGCAAGCAGCCTGGAAACATCTGCTCTTGTCTTCACAAACATTCTCTTAAGTCATGGTTTTGTCAATAGAAACCAAAGCGAGTCATTGCAATGAGGTAAATATAACCATTCATAAATACTAAAATAAACACATATGGCCTCCTGCAGCCTGACTCAGACTGATGCAAGTCACACATCATTCCATTTGTTGGTGTAAGCAAGATCAAAATTAAGTCCACGCCTTCACCAGTTTGCATATGGCAGTCAGTTTGCATATTTGGGGTCAAAACAATCAAACCAAATAAAAAAGTATTTACTGTTAATTAAGTAGGAGGTTTGGTATTATAAACAAATTCAGGTTGTACTAGAGAACCTGAACTCTATAAGCAGTTTCTGCTGTGCTGAGAAGTTTTTAAAAACAATGTTTAAATCTACTTTCCAGCTGACATAACTGGACTTTTTAATGTTGGATAAAGTCATAACACTATTAAGAGCCTCTCTGTTTATACACACTTTTCCTAGAGGAAATGTTGAGGACCAGAAGGTTCCTTTTACAGATTGTAAGGAGAATTTGGAGAAAAACACTCCCCAATAACTTTTGCTATAGGTATATTCGCATGCTTTCAATCATTGGCGCACAAAGGAATGGCAGGCAATGTCCGTAAGAACTTGGACTAGATCTTTTCATTACACAGGAGCATCATATTCCATAATCTCCTCATTCAGAGACATCTCTGCAGCACCCTTAGAGATTCTGGAGAATACCAAGAGAGATTGTAAGTACTACCCAGCCTCCCACTGCCTGTCCTTTAGGCTGTTGACCCCTGTTATACCCCTGTTATAATCCTGACCCAATGTCTTGGGTATGTAGTCAGATACCTCAGGATTCACTAACGCTGAGCAGAGAGTTGTCCAAGCTGCTATGACAGCAATACAGGAAGACCCACACACCTCCCTAGGGCCTCGCCACCTCCTTTCTCATGGACATCATAACACAATGTGCTCCAGAAGAGAAGCCACTACAGCTGCGATCAGGGATTACTCCCTTTCTTTCAACTGAAAAGTGAAGGAAGTCATGGTAGTGACTCTGTTTCATACTGTCACTGAGGGAACCAAACTCACACATGGGGGGAAAAAAAAAAATTGTAATCCCTTCCTGTGGATAAGGATGGGAAGAAAAATAAGGAAATAAGAATAATGAAGAAAGACCTATCACAGCAGGAGTACAGGCTAGGGGAAGGTGCAGGGACAGATAGTCCTAAACCCTCCTGTCCTGTCCAAAGAATACTTAGGAGTGAACTGAGACTGCACTTAGAGCATTCATACCCCTTGCGAAAAGGGCTTCAGTCCCAGTTCCTCCCCAAGGTCTGTTTATATAAAACTATCTGTAAAGATACATGAGTAATATTTTGCAGTAGTATCTGAAACCTTGGTCTCCCTGATCCAGATGACTGCCATATTAGGCTGCAGAGATTCACTAAGTTCTCTACCATGAATGCCAAGGACTGCATGGAATGTGGTGTAGCTTCAACACATAAGCCGGCATGTGCATCTTCCCCAAGAACCACCTCTAGATTGCTAGCTAGGGTGCTTCCCACAGAAATGAGACGAGCACCTTGGAAATATTTACAGCAAAAAAATACACTAAAACCTTTCTCATGTACTCTGGGCAGCTCCCCTTGTCACTGGGGTCTGTGTTGAAGAGGTCCAGTTCCACCACCTTCTCTCGTGACTCAAAGGAGCATGCTTGCTGCTGCTACATTTTCTTCAGAGCCTGAACCACCAGCCAGCTTCAAAGGTACATGTGAGGTCCATCTCCTCCTGAAACATAATATTTATAGGTGTCCTAGGTTGGACACGAGGTAGGTCTCAAAACTGCTAAGCACTTTGGCACTAAAGTGCTTCTGACCATGCTTAGAAAAAAAATTGTAGGTGCCTGAGAAACCTCAGTGTTGAAATCACCAGCTTCAATGGACTCAAGGCACTTCCAAGCACTAGGTATGGCTGAGCAAGAGTTTTTAATCTGTATTTTCAAATTGAGCTCCTCAAACGGGGGTTAAACGCCTAGGACTTTCTGATAACTAGTAGAGGCAATCTAGCCAGGTGAAGGGGAGGCTTGCCAATGGCTTAGTTTAAAAACACTACTTGTATGCAAAACTTTTCTTCAGAGCAGAGGATATATTAAAAATGTCACTTTTTCAGGTATTTCATATTTTAGCGACAATTTTGGTTTGACATGTTTCACTCAGATGTCGCAATACAGCAATAACATTATAAACAGGCCAATCTAGCTTAAAATCTCAAAGCACTGAGAAACACCAAAAGTAAACAAGTAGTAAACTATGACTGAAAGTTGAGAGTCTTTTCAAAGGGTTTCTATCAGTCTTCCAAGTTCCCATGTAGCACCTAAAAGTTGTTGCCTAACATCATATATCCTGTATGACAACATCCTGATATACAAAATATACTTCAAACTGTCATTTATATAATTTGAAACAGAACACTTGGAATCAGTACTTCGGACCAATGATCTCCAACACGTGCAAAACAACTCAAGGAAAAAAGTCTTTCACCTTTTTTCCCCCCAATGCCAAAATGAAAATTTGGAAACATCATCAGACAAAGCAAATAAAAGTTTGCTCGTGAAGACTGAAGACTCCTCATGGTTTTTCAAAAATACAAATGGGTTCAAGATGTTATTTAAATCAAACTAGTGGAAGAAAAGGGCTATTAACAATTAAAAACATGATGCAACCTCCAGCTCAGGAAGTCAGCCATGGACAGTCAGATGTTAGGGAGCTATTCTATAGAAAATACTAGTCGGCACTTGCCCTGTTCTTCTGCCCTTTCTCTAATCATCTGCTGCTAGTCAGAGTGCTCCCTGGCCAAATATGACTCTGTCTACGTCCGTTTTCCTTTGAAAATTCATTCAGAAAGAAAACTCCAGGTCAGCTGTAATGGCAGCACGACAAGCTGTCAACAAATCGCATTTGCAATATCTGCTTAACAGAAGAATTTGAATTCCCTGCCTGCGACTTCACAATTGTTTCTAATTATATTAAGTGTGTATTTACACATCAGGGAAAAAAACCAAACCTCATGTATTAACATCTCCACGTCTATCTGTCAAAACACTAATGCATTTTCCTGATAGTAGTAGCTGCATTCGTTCCTCATTTATTTGTCCCTCAAGAAGAGCTAGGCTATAAAACTTTGTAAAGTAGTTGCATAGCACACTTCCAGGATTTTATCTTCCAAGATTTCCTATTTGTGGTTATTCATCTGGTTTCAATCAAGTAAAAAAAAAAAAATCCTGATTTACCAAGGCATGTCAAAACATGCTTATATGAAATAGCATTTGTTCATTTGACTCTCACAAATTAATTTGAGCACATCGAGAATTAAGTGTTTATCATAAGATAATTTCAAGAATAATAAAGTCCTATTGCGTACAGATAATATTACAGGACTTATCATGAGTTCCCTGGAGCTCGCAATTTCAGTAAAACAGCCTCACTTCCCAAACAACCTGTAACCAGACTGTTCCTCAGATCGCTCTTACTTGATTTCTTCAAGGAGAGCAGCTAAAATGCTCCTCTGAGTATCAGCAAGTACCTCGTTCAAAATAAATTAACAATATCAGCTACTTTTGCGTTTTCAAACATATTAGGCTTGTAATAGCAAGCAGTGCGGATTATGAAGCATAAAGCCCATCACCACATCTTGTCACCTTAAGAGTCCTACGATAAGATAAAATTTAAAAACACCCGAAAGCCCCGCAGATTGGAGCCCGCGTCCCCGAGCTCACCGGTCCCTTTCTTGCAAAACAGGCCTCCTCCAGGCAGCACAGCATTCGGAGGGGCCGCGTCACCGCCCCGGCGCCCCATCCAGTGTTACTGCGCTGCCACCGTGGCACGAAACCAGAGGGACGGGGCAGATCCTGAGTTCTCCCCTCTTACCCTGCCCAAAAAAAGCCAGCGCTGGCATTTCAGGCACAGACAAGCTGGAAGCTCGGCAAATGCACGCGGGGACAGAGCGGCATTCGGGGTTTAGATTCTTTTATCGAGTGCCCAGGGATGGAGCTTGTGCCAGCCATGAGAACCCAACACCCGCAACCTTTCCCCAAGTATTAACCCCACGACAGCCAGGAACGTGCCGAAGGGCGACCGGGAGCTCGAGGGGAGGTTGCCATAGCTCTGCCTGCTGGGACTTCCCACGGGAAGGAGAAAAGAGTCCTCGCTCTCCAGAAGCCCACGCATCGGTGAGGCTGTCAGGCTGCAGCCCTACTCAGGACGCACCGAGCAGTTTCGCAAGTTACCGGTATCTGCATGTCCAAGCCCGGCTTTACTGGTGGGTGGGAGAGGGGGACAGGAGGGGGCTGTCGTTTCCAGCCGTCAGGGCTGGCCAGTGCAGCACGTGCTCCGGCATCACTAGAACTCATCGCGCAGCTGCTTCCCCCGCATCTGAGGTCTCTGCTGAATCCCCCCAGCATCCCACAAGCCTGAAAAATAAAAGGGGTCTTGAAACTGAGAAAAATAACCCTCTGCAACATGTCTAAAACCCTGCTGAAATTTTTACTTAGAATAAATCTTAACCCTGGGTCCCCGCCTAAGTTCTCACAGCCAAAACTGACTGTGCGCTGCCAATGTGATGTAAAAGCTACCACGAGCACCAAGGGAACAGCTGGAAAAAAGTGAGGAAATGTGAGCTGCCCCGCTTGACCACTGAGAAGGGAAAAACCAAGGCTGTACCACCCAGCAGCCAGGGCATCCAGAGAATGTCTAACCTGACGTGGTGAAACACCAACTGGGGAGGGAGCATTCCTCTAAAAACCTCAAATCAAACATTAAACACAATAAAACCAGAGCCGGTTAGAGAAACTTAGATAAAGTTGCATGGTTGAGGGAAATTGGAAATACTGCAAAATCAATTTGTTTTTCCAGGCTTTCTGGAAGAAAACAAAGCAGAAAAGTTCCAACAAAATATCTTGTTGTATATGTTTTTGGAACAAGATAACTTTACTTTGCAAATTGAAAAGAACTTTGACTTTACATTAGAAGCTATAACTGAAACAAAATATTCTAATCATTTTTTTATTTCTAGTTTGGCTTTTGACTCTTCAAAATCAGCCATAACGTGAAACTTCTATCTTCCACACATTTCCTAATCAAATCTCAGAAAACATTAAGGGCCATGTAAAGGTGTATTTTATTTTTTTTTAATTCTTGATGCTAGCAATATAGCATGCCATCTATTCCCACTGCAGTCGATTACATTAGGAGAAAATTAAGAGAGCAAAACAAAACATTAAGAGGTTTCAAAATCTTA
Source organism: Phaethon lepturus (assembly GCF_000687285.1). Classification (NCBI taxonomy): domain Eukaryota; kingdom Metazoa; phylum Chordata; class Aves; order Phaethontiformes; family Phaethontidae; genus Phaethon; species Phaethon lepturus. Next base: position 39,044 of record NW_010544081.1, on the reverse strand, counting down.
GATTCAGTGCAGCCTTTGTATCCTAAAGCCTATGCAAAAATGGGCCCAATGCTTTAGTTATGTTATCCTATACTATTTTTTCCCACAGGATCTCTATTTGATTTTGCAAATGTAGTATTTATAAAGAAAATAATGCCCTGAAATATTTTAATATTACATATAAGAAAAAAAAATCTTCCATGTGAAACAAATCAGTCACAAACTCGGGATTGTCAACCTTTAGACATAAAGTTCAGATAACAACTTGTAGAAGTTAGTGATCTGTAGAGCCCTGTCACCAGAGAGTGATACTAGCAAGTGAGTTTCCTTGTTCTTTAATAATTTTTGTTGAGTCTGTGTTTGCTGAGATTCTTCAGGGGCTTATAAACTTAAACAGTTTGGTTGGATTTTCAAAGTGCTTTTTATATCCAACCCTCACACTAGAGGGAACAAAGTCAAAGAAAAAGACTCTGGGTTTATTCTTCCCCACAATGGATAAATAAACCTATCTTTCCCCTCGGCTGCTTCTCCAAAATAGCAAGACCATTTTGACTGAAAAATTCTAAATGTAAAATATTAATTGAAGTAGTTAAAGTTTGATAATCTACTGAAAGGTAAACATTGTAATGGAAGACATTGGGCAACTTTAATTATGGATATCACCATTGCCTCTGCTACAATACAGCTGCTTTGGAACTGATGAAATACCAGTATAGACCTGATGACATTAAAACATGACTGAAGGTCGACGACTGGTTAAACTGGAATGCTTCTGAGCCGTTGTTAAATTATTCAGAATTATTTTAGGAAAGCTGCATAAAAAGTGCAAGAGTGCAGTTTTAGCTTCATCTAAATGCGCATACTGAAAATGGAAAAGGAAATGGGGAAACTGTCTTTTGCAATTGCCTTGAAAAGGGAAAAAAAAAAGAGTACCTTGTGTATCTTCAACTTACAATTAATCTAGCAGAGGAGAACAGTGCAAGATAGTTCTTACTTTTACTACTTATTTCCCCAAACCCTTTTCTGCAAGAGCAAGCGTGAAAGGAGAAGAAGAAGAATGGGACATTATTTCAATAACGAATGTAGTTATTTTAGTTTCTGTTGCTTAACACCAGTGAGAGGAGACTGGCAGGAGTAAATAATTAACAACGATCGACAACCCTTTTCTTTTGCTGCAGGATAGCTGTCTCCTGATCCCTGTATATATCTGTTGCTGCACACGTGTCTGTGGGGCTAAATGGAGCCTCCTCCAGCCATCACCAAGCCTTCAGAGACAGGTGAATCAACATGAAAAGGAGCAGTGACCAGGTGTGCTCAAAGCGGGGTTCACTCGCCACCCTGGAGAGCTGGGAGCAAGCCACGCAGCGCGAAGACTTGAATTTTACACCTCTCCTCCTCTTTCTTTTTTCTTTTTAAGTCTGGTGAATTTAATGCTGACGAAAAGTCAGCAGCACTGGCAAGTGCTCTGCAACTTTCCTCGGTCGTGGTGAGGAGCCCCGCGTGCACGGCGCGGCGCTTCCCCTGCGCCTGCGTAACACACTGCAGCGTGTTCCCTTCCTAAGGCTCAGACTAGCCAACTATTTGCGATCAACTATTTACAACAAATGGTGCCAAGATATGCGGTTGCTATATAAACAAAGAAGAATTCTCACTAGAGACTAAAATAAGACCTGCCGACTCATTTTTCACTTATGATCTGTAAGATTTATAGCTGTAACACACTGTCAGTCGTAAGGAGCGCATCGTCTCTAAACATCCTTTCCCATGGAGGTTTTACTCTCGCAGGATGAACGTTACGTAGTGTGCGATCACAAGCAAAAAACCAGGACGGCAAAAATTTTTTGCTGAGAACAAACGTACTGGAGTTAATTGGCAGGTTATTTTGCAAAGATCAGAAGACAACTTTCCAGGCTCTGGCCAGAGAACCACTACAAAAACAGCTGCATCAATTTAAAAGGCTACTTCTCCATCAGCTGTTCGCCACCCCCCATCTATTGGAGATTACCACCATTGAAATGGAGCGGGTGGAGAGCCTGTGTGAGCACTCATCATCTGCTTCAGCGCCAAGCCAGCCTGCATAGTTTTGAAAAAGTCCGCATTGATACATAAACTAAGATGGATTAGCTTCTGAGCTGATCCAGATGAGGAATGCTCACATGATCCATTCTGTAGGCCTTGCTGTGGGAATGGTAGATCCAGCTAAGACATCTTAACAAAAGGTTGTTAGCATTGTGCTAACAATATAAGAATATTATCATTATAGATTAAAAAAAAGGAAAAAACCTTTCATATGTTGAAGTTAAAATATAAACATAAAGGCAGGTAAATGGATTAAGCTATCTGAACGAATAACTAAAGAAAGAACTATTCCCGCTATTTTTGAGATGACAATACTACTTTTAAAAGACTTAAAATGAAGAGCAGAGGCTTGCAAAGATTAGTATAATAATGCCGACGTCACATTAACTCTCACTGAAGACGAATGAACTTCACTTGCACATAGACAAGTCCCCAAATATAACTCCTATCACATTAGAAATAAAAAGCTCATCCATGAAAAAAAGAGTTATTTGCTTGCATAATTGTTAATCAAAGGATTCAGAAGTGTGGAAGAAACTGATTTGTAGCCAATGAAGCCTTTAGGAGAAACGATGCCCAGATGCAACCTCTGGCACTGGAAGTCACCACAGCACCAGTTGCTGGAGGTTGAGCTGATAAGCCAGAAGGAATATTACTGTCAGTGTCTGTCTTGCTATTATGCTAGGCTTTTGACTTCGGCTGCTGGCCACCTTTGAAAGAGAACACTCAGCTAGGCTACACAGATCTTAGGCATGATACATGACAACCATTCAAACTATGATATATTGCCATGTCACATCTGTTCCAATGCTCAGTGCTGAACTTAGGCTTCTGGGTAGGTACATGTAAATCACTTCTCTGAGCTGTGAAACATTGCTTGCATAGACCTGAACAGGTTCCTCTACCATGAGATGCTTCAAAAGGAGGTCGTGAGCAGGTGAGTTATCTCCAGAGGTGGATAAGGACATGAAAACAAAGCAAAGTACTGGGTCTCAACCCTGATTGCTCAAGTATGTAGAAAGGCCAACTAGAATGTTGTGATCTGAGCCTATATCAATTCTGGAACAAGTGACAAGCTAATTACTCTTCTCCTAACAAAAGCAGACTGGGAAAGGCAAGAATCAAAGGACATGACACTCTTATGTCAAGAGTAGGAAAACCGGAGAAAACTGTAAACAAAACAAATGATCTACTACTGACAAGTAACAGTTTCAGAAGTCAGAAATGAGGGACTATTGAAAACCCATGCTATTAGACTGAATAAGCTTCAGAAAATATATCCCCACAGCATATGCCCAAAAAAGTAGGATAAGTTCAACTTCCCTTTAAAAAACAACAAATCAACAGAAATCAAAGGTCAGGACCAGCAAAGACCAGCACAAACTGCATCTCCGCTCCACATGTATCATACCTACTCATGACACAGTCAGCTGAGGACAGGATTAGATAAGGAAGCAATACTGTATTTATCAGTCTTAAGATTTCACATATTTTATCCAGCGATAAAATACGTTCTTTAAATAAGGAACAGGGCCCTGGGAATAGATAGTCCTTTCCTGTCTATAAGTGTTGTTTGTCTCCAGCATTGCAGTATAAAAAACAAAAAAGTGCCGCAAAACCAGTAAATAAATAGCCAATGTAAGTTTGATAAAAGATTGGCTTAGAAAGCTGCTTTTGGCCTGAATAGAAAGATATGCTTTCATCCTGTTTTGACTATACTCATACGTTTACCTAACATAATTGGATGTAGTTAATATTGCAGGAGCCTTCAAGCAGCGCACATTTCCCTCATTAGTGGGTTTAAAGCCTTAATGATATCTCCTGTGCTGCAGAAAAGCCCAATGCAGGCTGTAAAAGTGATTGGCAAGTTTCAACAGGAGAAAAACTGGGGGAAGGGTAGGCAAAACCTAATAAAACTCTGATCTTGTTTTCTTCAGCCATTTAAAAAAGGAAATTTTGCAGAATGATAGGAGAGGAAAAAAAAAAAAAGGTGAGGATAAACAAGCCAAAAAAGACAATTTCAAAAGTTGATCTCACAGTAACTCAAAGCAACATGTGAAAGAAACCGGGAGCAGATAGAAAGAGGGAATGTCCCTTCACATACCTGCAACATACCAAGACACATACATACTTAGTCCTACACAAACTTCTTCTGACATAAACCATTGGAGACACACAGAGTATTGTCAAATCAGCATCTTCCTACACCTGCAGCAAAACCACTTCTTTGTGATTTTATTATGCAGCATTTTTTTCCCCACTTTAAGTCTCAATAGTGTTGGCGGGGAAGCCTTGCATCTAAGAAACAGAATGTCACAATATACTATTAACTAAGTACATGCAAAGGGTTTGGGTTTTTGTTGTTTGTTTTGGTTTTGTTGTTGACTAATTTTGACCATTTTCCAGGAACAGAAATTTCACAGACTGGTTTAGTTTCAAAAGAAGCATGATTATGTACAGCTGTATTCAGTATTTCTTAACTGCCTGGAACAATCAGTGAAAGGGAGATTTGCACACATTATCAGCCACTATCATTAGTGCCGTAAAGTACGTAATCTATCCGGTGTTTCCTAAGAGCAGGTATTGAACCAACAATGGCTGCAGTATAATAGCATAAAGAACGAGCATTAAAAACAAACAAAACAACACAGCAACCCTAGTCATTTCTCAACACCAGATTGTCCTTGTGTTTTTGTTCCCTTATGGTTTTGCAAACCATTTTTATATGTATAAGCGTGAAGAGTGAAGAATTAAAAATGTAAATTCCATCAACACGCAATTTTGCAGTCTTCACAGGGGAAGAGGTAGCAGGATACCATGGTGATGGCAGCACTGCAGCCCATTAATAAACCACGGAAAGACTCGGGGATAGATTCAAATACTTAGACCCATGCTGAAAAATAACTCACTTCATTATAAATCCTGTAAAAGATGACTGTGCATCTCAACATCAGCCGTGGTCTCAACCAACTGATTCATCATGTCTTGATGGGGGACAAGGGAAGAGGAAACTTGTTTCTAAGCCTTCTAGCCTCCTTACATTCAATTGCATTGCTTTTATATTGCCAAGGTTTATGGCCCATAGCATCTGAAAACAGATAACCCATGTCTGGAAAAGAGAAAATGTGGAAAGTTTTTATTTTGTATTCCATCTGTGTATAACCCATCTGTTTCCACCATCACTGCTAGCCCTTCACGCAGGAGGGATCAGCCGGTTTTATTTGCTGTCTTACCTGGAAATGTGACAAATACTATTGTTTGCTTACTCAATTAGAGATTCATAAATCTTAAGCAAGCAAATTCACGTGATCTACCTGGACAACAATGTGCCAGTTAAAATAGCACACTTACAAGTGTGACTTTCTCCAAGCCCAACTACGGTCTGACCATCACTGCTGGGGATATGCTGACCTCTTGCAGGAGCGCTTCCTCCCGCCACAACAACACAGAAAACCTTCCTGAAAGAGCAAACCATCTATGTAACCGCTCAAAGGAAACAAAACATCAGTTAGAGGGTCTCCTCTTTACAGAGGGTCTTTCCAAGTCAGTCAACCAGACCATCCTCAAACTAATTGGACTTGACTATAGTCAACAGCTTTAGACTGATCGCTCCTAAGCCATTCTGTTGCACTCCAAACTACTGTTATCGGTATCTTCCTAAACTTTCAGAAGTCTTTATCAAATACTTAAAGGTAGGACAAGAGACTGTGTGATCCCTCTTTACCATCTGAGGCACAGAAAAACAAAGGCTCCTATTTAACGGAACGTCGCCATTCTAGACAGGTTATTAATAAACATAGTTCAGTAAATACACACTCATGGCCCACTAAATTACATGAGACATAAGAATGAAGTAAATGTTAACGTCTTTTTATGAATAGCAGTCAGCAGAGGCGCACGCCAGGTGTTCAAGGCAAGTACAAATGAGCTTTCCCACTTTGCAGGACAGAGATTTCACCTGGTTTCCTGCTCTGAATTAGAATTACAAATAAAAATTACAAACTTGAGACAAGATAATCCTCAAAACACATTCAAGTGAATCTGATAATATTAACTTTACTACTTTAGGTTTCCTTTAAATATTTCAAAATAGAAAGTTACTTCAAAGGAAAAAAAAAAGAACTTTTCAATAGAACTTTTTCCTCTACATTTCTGAAGTTTCTTTTAAGAACAAACAAAAAAACCTCCCACTGCAACTATTTGAATTAACAGATAAACCAAATCCCAACCCTTTGCCATCAGTTCTGAAGCACTAACATTCACTAATGATAATGTTCAGCTAGAAATTCCCAACATACTCTTTTACATTTGTTAAGGTGACAAAGCTCTTCCTAAATGATTTGCCCTTGTGAACACAGGAATTCTGTACCAAAGCCAAAAACTGAGCTCAGAGCTCCTAAATCCCAACCTAGAGCCCTAATCACAAAAGCAGACTTCATCTCACTCTGATTCAGAGGATCAGGTGGTTCCCAGAACACGGTCTACTAATATGGCAAGTCTTTCTCTAAGGCTAACCGAAGCCAAAGTCTGATTAATTTTACAGTCAATAGCAGTGATCATTTGACAACGTTAGTTTTGTGCTATTAGCTTCAGCATATGGGGAATACGCGGCAATTTGTTGTGCATGCATAAAAAGACATACACAGTCTGAAAGAAATGACCCCCTCAATATTTATTATTTTAATTTTAAAGTGTCTATTGCAAGCATATGCACTGCTACTTTAAAACATTTAAACAAAACTGGATTTAATTGCTCAGAAAAATTAACCAGCAAGCTCTGAAAGCAAAAAGGGGAAAGAAAAAAGAAACCCAGAATTAAAAGCTATTTTACCAGGTAAAGAAGGCAGCAAAATAGTTGCATATACATTGACCAAGCTAGAAAGGTATCCTAGTATGTCTAGAAGACAGCCAATGAAGGCACACTGGGGAAAGCAAACAGATACATCATTATGGTTGTTGAGCCCTAGGAGCTCCTGCTCCCGCACAGCCCAGTGAGAACCATCAGGTCAAAGCAAGGGTAAGAGCCCTCGCCCAAAGTACCTTTCCTTATTTAAAAAAAAAAAAAAAAAAAAATCACTCTGGCACCTGGGCTCACATGGCTGTACAACAGCACCCACAATTATGCAAACAAATTAATATTAAACAGTTAAATGCTATACAGCCAAACGCATTCCCTGCTAGCATAATTCATTTTCTATAATGATGCTGTACCAGTCAAGACTTCAAACCAACTATGATCTAGCAGCTGTAGAAAACTGCTAGGTAAAAAAGTAAATCTTAATAAATTCACTGCTTGGACACCTTTTCACTTATCCTTGTAAGGCACAGAATGATTTTTGGAAGCACTGAATATTCTCAGCTCAATGAGACTGAGGCTTATTGTACATGTGGCAGGATCGACACTTGCTTGAATTTGTCCTAGAAAGGGAGAGAGGGATGGAGGAAGGGAGGGAGGGAGGGAGGGAGGGAGGAGAGAACATCGCAGCTCTGTATCTCAAAGAACCGGGTGTTCAAGGCACGGCCTGCCATCAGCTGTGACGGCTTTGCTGCATCAGGGACTGAAATGTCACCATGGCATGTACAAAGAGGCACATTTTGTGAAGTTTCCATAAGAAGATATGGCACAATTGACGTCTGCAAGACTCTAGTGAGGACTAGAAATTCAGCATCTCTTCAAATCACAAAGAGATCCCAAATCAGTATGTGTGCATCTGTATGCATCCGTAGATGTATACAAATACGCACGCATGCACACATGCAGGTGTAACACCTAATCCCAGGACATATTGGCTCCAGAAGTGCAGTCACCTTCCATGTCCTATGTGAACACAACAAAAACTAAGATGAAACATGATGAAGGAATGGGAAAATGAAAAAAAAACATATCTAAAAAGACTGGGACAGTGAACAAATTTAAAAGCATGTTCCTTCCCTCTGCTGCCACAAAAAACAGCTTTTTTTTTTTAAAACTAAATATCACAATCAAATTATTAGCACACACTGGAATATCACTTGTGTACCAAACTATCCCACTGAACAGTCATTTTAAAGGGCGGAAAAATGAAGATCTCATGATATATATTTCACCATTTTTTCTCATTTGTTTGAATCATTTTCCAAATATTGACTTACTCGCTGTCACACTGCGTGTCACAAGTGCTCCAAACCACACGCCCATGCGAAGGTGAGCCTCCAACAAAGCACACTCAACATCTGTTTACAAACTGAGTTCATCACACTTTGCAACAATAATTTGGAAATAAACTAAGAAATTCCCATGAAAGGATGATGATGGTGGCATTGACACAACCAGAAAAAATCCTAGAATGTTTAATTTGAAGGAAAAACAACCTCCACATTTCTAAACCAAACAACCAAGGGTACAGAGTCAAGATAGCATCTATATGTAACTTTTGGCAACAAACACAATTTTTCATTCCTTAACTATTTTTACATTACAGGTCTTCAAATGAATATGTTAGTGGGTTTATTTTTCAAAACAAAAACCATATTTGTGAGGGACTGAAGAAACAGCCCAGCCCATAAGATGGATCAGACCGTGGGTTTGGATACACAACTGAATTACCACTGTTTACCGAACGACAGCACATCAGCAGGGCATTGCCTGTATTCTAAAAATCAAGGCAGAAGGCATCAAGTAAGACCTTGCACAAGACACATGTGTGACCCTTTACTTGCAAAAGGTCAAGAACACGCACGCACACGTGTCAGCTCCCGCAGCAGTACACTGAGCCGTTTGAAGCCAGTTGTGCATCCCAGCCCCGCTCTGGATGGGGCAATCGCTATCAGTCGGTGTAAGGTCATCTGAAGGTAATGGAAGTATGCTGATTTATGCTGGTTGAGGGCTTGACCCAAAATTCACAGAATTATAGGATGGTTGAGGTTGGAAGGGACCTCTGGAGGGTATCTTGTATCAAATTTGGATAGACCTTTTGATAGAGCAATATACAGACAATTTTCTTGCCGGTACTGTGTCCCCTAGCAAGAGACCAGAAAAAACAGCCGATGCAGGGGTATGTCAGCCATCCTGAACCACACCTGAACAAGATGCGGAACATAGGCTCCTTCATATTTGGTGGTTGTGTTTTATCTGTATAACGCCACAGGTAGGCCTGAAGCTTTACAGATTTAACAAAATAAAGACAAAGCCAACAGCTTAAATTCTGCATGTGGAAAAAAAAAATCATATCCCATCTAGATGAACTAGGAGAGGAGGAAGGAGAAGGATAGACAAGCAAAAAGAAAAGAAGCTCAGGCAACTCACTTCTCCTTCAAGAGGGATACAAGGAATTTGAACTGCCATGTTACATCAACTTCCATGCTACTTTTTTGTTCTTACTTTTACCACTTCATTATTATTTGTTGTTAATCCATTGTTACTTTTTCCACTGTAGCAGCAAAGCTCCTGACGAGAAAACAGTGATGGAATTAGTGCAGATTTTTGTATTTAAAAATGTCACCCTTCTCCAGCTGATTGGAATGCAAACTTGAGGATTTGGTCTGGATCAACTACTAGTTTCCACTTGGGATAACCACATGAGTCCTGGCAGAGCACTGACTCCAGCAGTGTGGCAAACCTTGACTAGCCAGTACCTACCTTTGCCTTAGGGCTCACTGATCCACATTTTTAGCAAATACTTGGGTCTACAACTTCTGAATCATTTAAATTATGTGCAAGGTAATGTCTCTCTTCACAGTGCTCCATCTTAACATTCTTCTCCTACATTTTTAAAAGTACACTTTAATGATTCTCAGTACTAATTCAAAAACAAATTTTCAACGCAGAAATAAAAAACAATCTGAAAACAGATTATGTATCATCATCCTGCATGGCAGAATGCAACAAACACCATAAACCTAACTCACTCACAACACAGTAATGCAGCTTAAAATGTTCTTAGTGCTCTTAAAAGAAAACTTCTATTCAATAGACGACTTACCACAGTTGTGAGAAAAAGGTATCATTTACTGCAGCACAGCCCTGCCTAGGATGCTGGCTGAGGTTTCCATGGTTAACCTAAATTAAAATCAATTCCATATTTTTTGGCAGAAGGTCTATAAGCTAATTTTCATCTTTTCTTTTTAACTATAATTAAAAACATAGGGAAAAGGCTTCATATGCCTCAAGTACGAAGGTACATTACAGTAGAGACTTTTGGTTTTAAATGGCTACAATGCTTACCTTCATCAAGTCAAAATTAAGTGGGGAAAGTAAAATGTTATTATTGCCTTCCTGTGATTATACAGTTAACAGTAACTATACCCCATGCTTACAGGGGAATAACACCCTGTGTGCTAGACTTGGTTGCTTGTTCTAAAAGGAAGTGAACCTTAATGCAGATTTGATCTGCCATCACCATACAATTCTGTCGCAAGAATTACTAATCAGTAACTCAGAAACAACAGAAGAGGGCAAGGGAACCTAAACAGCTTTTACAGCAGTATTTGAAAGATATTAATAACAAAGATGTGAAATGTATAATATCAAGGGGAAACATACTTGCATAAAATGAACAGTAGTTTGGCTCTCATTCACATGCAAAATCTGCTTTGTCTATATAATAGTGAGCAGATAGGTTCAATGTGTAAAAAGTGTACAAGTGGTTCAGGTCTCTCTGGATATGGAGGTAAGACTTCAAAAGAGTCTTCTCTGAAGATTAAAATCACCCTGATTCCATAAAGGTCTTCTGATGACTTCCCAGTAAGCAGCCCACAAGTGCACAATCCCAGATTAAGGTCATTCTTCTTACAAGCACTCAAAGGCGTGACATCACATTATAGACAGCTTTAATAAACTCTCAGAGCTCATCGAATCATCATCTTATCTGCTTCTGTCTATCAAGTACATCCACTGTTTGCAATCCTTCACAAGTTCAATTTCCCATTGTTTCTTACTCTAATATATACATATTCTAAGATTAACTGACAAAGTAGCAAAATAAACATGGAATATAAACTTTTTCTACACTTAGGTTTTAGAATTAGTCCTGCACATCCTGCAACTCAGTGACAATTTGTCAATATACGATTGCTACAACTGCTACAGAATGTGATGAATAATCTCTCTTTGTGGCATTCTGAGTCAGATAACTCACATTTCACCTCTGGTGGATGAGGTACAAATCTTGATTTTGGAAATGCATTTGGGGAGGTGGAGAAGAAAAGTATAGTGGGTTTTCCCAAGGTCTGTTCAAACCCAGTGGTCTCGTCCCCGTTCCCATCCTTCTCACCCTTAAAGACTGGGACTCTAAGCTAAAAAAAAAGGCTATGGAATGAAATAATGAGCATATGCCATGTCTGGACTGAAAAACATTAGCCTAGCTTTGTGAACAGCACTGACTCCAAAGTCAATTCTATAATCACTCATCAGTAGACCATTTGGGGAAAGAATGGGTAAAATAAGGTAGGGGGATCTATTCTGTGTTTGGAATTCTCCACTAGCAAACAGAAACCCTCCACGTAAGAGGAGCTTGCTTTGAGTAATTTTAAAATATACAAACAGAAGCAACCCTATTAAAAGTCTTAAAATTACTTGTATTCAGCCAATATGAGAAGAAAGAATTCTATTACTTAGAAAGTGCTTTTCTCGCTCTCGCCATTACACCTTTACTCACATACAACCCAAATCACATCTGAATAAATTTCACTGGTCTTCATTACATACCACCCAGCATTATTTATTTTCATATAGAATCATTAGTGTATGGGAGAGCCGAACACTTCACCAGGAGAGCTGATCGTGAACTGAAGAGAAGAGGCAGCTTCCAGTGTGAAAATTCAAGAGGGGAAAGAGATCCCTGTGGTAGCTGTGGAAGGACCTGGAAACAGAAGGCTGCTTATCTTCAGTAAGTGAAAAGCAATGGCTGCAAGACAGGGAACAAAGTGGAAAGTGAGGAATAGCAATGCTCAAGGATTGCAGCGGATAGATTGTTCATAGAACAAGCAGATAAAAGCATGTAAGATGAAGCAAGTTCATCTGAATTAGACTCATGGGCATTAAGCAAGCCAGAAATAGCAACAGTGCACAGCAGGGAAACTGTTCATTTTGTTAAAGAGAGGGCTAGGAGTTAAATTTTCTCATCAGCCACAGGCTTTCTGGTTAGTGGCAGCGATGTCACTCAGTCTGTGCCTCAGTGCCTCATCGATAAACCAGGATGTTGTGCAGAAAAGCCACAAATGGTTCAGGGGACAGTCAAGGAATAAGGGGAAGATATGAGCCTACACAGACAGCTATATCCAACAGGTCCCTGACGAAGGAAAAAAGGGAGAGAGAGAGAGAGACTGGCTATAGGGACCTGACCTACCTGAATTTTAGAGAGGAAGAAAAATGTTACAGACCATGACAAATGGATGTACAACCACAAGAGAGGTAAACCTCTCACCATAAAGGCCTGGAAAGAAAGAAGAATTTTGACAAATGAGAAGGGTGACAATGCACAGGCAGAAATATTCAAATGACAAGGCTGACTACAATTAAGAGCAGAACAAGTATCTGAATGTATCCTCAAAGGAATGCTCTCTAGTTTCAGGGAGGTGTTATTTGTGCACCAGCTACTGCTGTGAATAGTGGGTACAGTCTAATCCTATCAAATATAGAGGAGAAAAGCATGGGAAAGTTATAGACAGGAAGAAATAGGGTTTCTGCTTAGTGGTTGAAGAAGGGAAGAGGTGGGAAATTCCTTCAAATCTAGAGAAAATGGGGAAAAGACCCTTGTCACACACAACGACTTCAGCCTACAAAACTTGCATACTGGGATGCTTCCATTCAGGTGTGAGTTATAGGCAGAACTGAGGGCGGCTGGTACAAGTAGTTACTAAATAAGATACAGATAGTCACCAGATGAACCTCACGTACCAAAAGAGACAAGCAAAGGAGCCAAGCAGTCTGCAAACAGACTGTCTCGTTGCAGAGAGGATCAGAGGGGCAGAGGAGACAGACAGCTGATCAGAGATGAAATTTTCCCCGAGGGCAGAAACAACCCTCGTGCGTACACGAGAGTTTGAGCAGGTCTGAGCATACGAAGGGGCCAGGAGGAAGCAGGGAATGGTTGGCACTGAGGCAGCGTGAGGTCACAGTGACAGTATTTCCTTGTAAAACACTGACGAACTGCCAGAAATCTTTACTATCCCTCTGGCCATTCCCCTCTCATTAGTTCTTCTCACCAGTACTTGAAAAAGAGCTTTTTAATATATAAGCATGTAACCAACAGCATTTGTATAAGTCCTTGCTAACTCCAACTTCATTCTGTGCTATTTATTATTTTCAGAGTGATAAGTATGACAAAGCAACATACATTAGTCCCTGTCCCAAGCAGTCTGCTCCTGCCCTAGAAAGTCTAAAAGCACAAAATAGACCACGGGTGGGAGAAAGCAAATAATACTGTCCCCATGTTACAGACTGAGAACCAAAGAAGATTGAGAACCAGCTAGTAAGTGATTCTCACAGGATTTCACAGGAGGTCAATGGCAAAACTGGATATCAAAATCCTCTCTCCTCAGCATCTACCTGGTGCCTCAATCACAAGGGCAATGCATCTCTTTTAAGGACATCCTCCTTCATCCTCAGAGTGTCCTGGTAACAGGAGTCTTTGATTGAATGTGTATATTGAGTTCATATAGCTTTAAGTCTTACTGAACCATGTTGTACTTTTTCCTCTCTATTTCCAGCCATTTTCAGTCTGAGCTCAAATTAACAGTACTACCAGCTCCATCCACAATGGCAACCTTCTTATCTACTCACAGTTCTGTTGGTGAAGTTATTGAAGTCTGTCACTAATATTTGCTTGATCATCTCTGGTGTGGAGACCACCACAAACATCTGGCGACCAATATAATACCTACAAAGAAAGAAAGTAGAGAGTCATTTTAGCAAATAATGACCACCAGAGAACCTTCTCCTTCCCTAAAATACCTTTTCTGGCTTGAAAATGCTTGCCATGAACAAATACCACGGAAAACATATTCCCTTGGGTAAAGCAGTATCTTTCCCCATGCCTCTCAACTATTAAGTTAGGATGCATGGTCCTGAAATTTAAAGGAAACAGCTTAAAACCTTTTACTGATTAATCAATACTCAGCCAACACTTTAACGTAAAGGTTTACACACTCCGTGCTCACTCTGAATTCTGTACAAAGTGACGTAGTATCACTAAACCGAACTACAGAGGGCAAAAACATTAGAAACCAACAACCCAAACAATCACGAAAGACCAACAAAATCGATCATCCTGCAGTTAACAACATGAAATGTCTCTCCACGGCAAAGCCCTGTAGGCAATGAGCCTTTCCAGAAGTTCCTCCAGAGTGGCTGCAGTCAAGGCACATTTCCGCCGCTTCTACTAGCACTGGAACCAAGTGCGTGCCAGACCCCGGGCTCTGCATCACCATGAACATAACCATCTAATGGATACCATCTGAACCTTACATTACACCAATGGGGGGGGGAAGAAAAAGGAAAAAAAAAAAAAAAAGGTTCACCAAGTATAAAGGAATTAATAAAACTTTAGAAGAAGACTGGCTGATAGTGCTCTCTCACGGTCTGCTAGTACACCCTCTATCTCCCTGCTCGCAGTTTAATCCGATCTCGTGGAGCCCACCCCTGTCCTTGAGGGGACTTCACACCACTGCGGATGCCGCAGAGGTGCTGGGACCCACCCCAGCTCCCAGGGGTGCAGAGCTCCCTTCTCCAGCAGCATTCCCCCCGGGGCCCACGGGTGCTCCGTGCTTGGCTGCTCTGCAGGGGCGGGAAGAGGCACCACCAGCAAGCAGAGGCTGCCGGCAGCCCCCACCTTTGCCGATTGCTGGACCAGAAAGACTATGCAGGCGACGCTGCCTTTGCTCTGCCAGGAGAGAGGAAGAGGAGGCTGGAGGCAGGCACAGGAGGGCCAGGCAGCTCAGAGCACATCACAAGAGCAATACCACACATGCTGCAATACCACAGTAATATCGACGCCTGATCATTTCGGTATGATATAGCTTAGTATCAGTATATCGCTTATCACCTGTCTACATTGCAGCAACAGAACAGACAAGCAAACCCTGGGCTAAATTAAATTTAGTAACCGGAGGTTCCCATGGCAATGAAGCTGCAGCAGCACTGATTTCACAAGGGCAAACAAGTCAGACAAATACCTTGATTCCAAAGCAGGGTTTCAGAGCCCACCTTGACCCCCGTACCACCAAAACTCATAACAAACAAATGGCAGAGAAGAACAAGAAAATAGTTTTCTTCAGGACGAAGAGATGTTCTTTTCTTCTTTGGCGGGTTTCCAGAGGGAACCGTTATTTTGCAAATCCAACCCACAGGCTCCACTTGAACCTTAGATACAGGTGGTACATTCTATTAAAATAAACCTTCTTCACCTCTCCCAGTTTGCTAAACCACAGCAAAGCAACTATCTGTTAATGGTCAAACCTTTCTTCAGAATCCTAACAGGTGCCAAACAAAGATCTGAGACCTCATTTTAAAGAGTGCTTTGATCACAGTCTTTGGCAAAAGAGGATAATGCCCTACATGCCCCTTCCGCATGTACTTTGGACAATTTCTCTGGCATCAGAGGGGCACAGCAAGCTCCCAAGGCAAAGACCCGTGCAGCTCCAAACCTACCCAGGATGATCAGCCATGAATAGTGACCTTTCACACTCACACCTTGTTTTTCTCTTCCCCTCCCCAAGTTTATCGAGTTCCTTGTCTCATTTAATGGTTAGTGATTGATGGTCCTCCAACACACCGCTTGTCACAGGGACCAAATCCCTAACACCAGATTCCAAATCTGAATCGGAAGCTGATTACGCCTGCCCAGATGGCTTAACTCTGACCACCATGAGGCACCACATGGTACACCATGCAAAGCACATGCGTGTCTGCGTCAGAAAGACACTTCAAGTTTATTTCAAACTTGGTAAGGTGCAGAGCTCCAGCTCCAGCCTACTGGAATAACAGGATGGTACTCACTGTCAGAGTCCTTATGTCTCAGTGCAGTTCATTCAGGACTAAAATTTGGGACAGGAGCATCTCGTACTCAAGCTGCTTTTGTGAGAAAGTGACTCACAAGCCAAGCTTACGCAAACAAATCTATTCATCCTCCTCCAACTCAGACCAGTCACCCGAACTCTCAATTCTGCTTCCACAGCCAAGCTCTTTCTTTTTTATTTACTCTAACTTTCTACGTACAGGCACCTGTTTTCCCCTTTCCTTACCCAGTTATAAATAAGGGCAGAGAAGGAGGGGGAAAAAATCCCTTAAATTTACTAGATTGAAAATACTGGGAAAGTATTTTAAGTTGCTTTTTAGGCAAAGTTCTGCTTGCTTTTAAGGAATGAGTGCTGTAAAGTGCACACAAACTACCATCTTTTATTGTATCCCAAACAGCAAAAGCTCTCTTCCTGGCTTTTTTCCATTCTCCTACTTTCTGTATATAATTTTTCTAACCTTTTCTAAGACACAAAAAGAAGAGTGTGTGCATGGACATGCTTTGGAAGTCAAAATCCACAGGCTAGGAGCATGACTTCCATGATCTTCCCCTGAAGTTAAGGAAAAATTACAAGTAGAGCTAAGCATGAAACAAGATCATCTGAGTTATTTCATTTAGCAAACACAGGTTCAGAACCTGCAAAGCCACCAGAAAGATGCTTAATGGAGTTTTAACATGTTTAAAGCCCTTTGCAGGTTCAAGGTCTTGATCATAATCCAAGAGGATATCTTCCAACTAGTTTGTTGTTTTTTTTACTTGTTCCAAAGTGGCAAGTGAAAGATAAAATCCTTCTGAACAATAATCTATTCTTCTCAAGAAAATAACACATTCACCCCACCATGTAACTTCATTTTGGTTCTGTATTACTACATGAGGATATCACCACTCTCACATAGACTTAGATTTATTATTGAACAAAAGCCGATATTCTTGTCAGATTTTAATAAATAACAGTTTAGAAAAACAAAAGCCTCCCGGCAAGTGCATTACAAATGGATTCATGAATAATTTAGGACAGCACTTTTTATTAACTTTCTCTAGGTTAATCTTTTCACAGGGCTTGTCCACACACAAAAGTCCTACTTTTAACTACAGTACACTGCTTGACCCAACCCTTTGTAATATTTTCCTGTAGGCCATTCAGGGTGTAATGCAAATGCTCGGGCCTATCTAGCTCACTCCTGCACAGAACCAAGAACGTGTGAATGTAGTACGGCATCCTCAGAGCAACGCAACTCTGTCCACATGGGAATCTGTTGCAACGCTGCCATACCAGTAAAAATAAATTTCATGACCCACACATGAGTAATTTTCCTGTGTAGACGAGGCTTCAGTTATTTAAGTTACGCTGTTGAAGCATTTTCTATTAAATTTCAGTTTAAACAGCAGCCCTCCAAAATAGAGAAAAAAAATCCACATTTTTAGACCAGCAGCTTTAGCTCTGTTGGAAGGTGAGACAGGAAAGGCCTGGCACCAGTACATCAACAGCCTGAGGACAGCATTAGCTTCCTCCAGCAGATGAAAGGGCAGATGACAAGCCACCGCCCCAGCGGGATGCTGGTGCAGACGCAGGCAGCCTTGCGCTGCGCCAGCCCCAGGAGGGCCAGGCAAAAAGTTTTTCTTCGGCGTTCAACGGAGGGCATAGCTCTACTCCCAGAAGTTGGCGAAAAGGCAGGCTGCCCTCCAGCACGTTTACCAAAGCGCCTGCAGGTCAAGGGGGTGGTTACGTGTTAGTATATTGCGCACAGGAGGTTAGTCTGCATCCAGAGCGTGTTAATTACTGAAGAGGCTACAAACACCCGCCACACTCAACTGCGTTAGTTTAGTTTGCAAGAGCAGAGAAGCACCACTCTTACAGCAATTAATGAAGAGGACAGAGACTTCTGTGTTCAGGTTTCACCCAAGTCGTTGCGGTCCTCTTCGCAATGATTTAGTCATTTAGTAAACGCATCTTTTCTTTTACCCACAAGAATAAGCGGCAATTCGGCAACGATTTCTGCTGTTTTGCGTGTGCACCATCATTGCTTTCTGCAGAGACGTGGCCCGGGTGTCTCAACCCACACGTCGTGCCTGCTGTAGCCACGGCCACAGAAGTTACCCCACGGAGGTAAGGGATGCCTGCCAAGTCCAACAACGAGCTCAGGTAGAAGCAGCGAGACAAGAGGCGCATTGGCCTGCCCAGTCCCTCCTGCGACACCCGAGCACGCCATCTCCCTTTCCAGGGTTTGCCAGGGACCCCCAGGAACGCAGATTTCTGTTCGCAGGCGACGTAGCAGATCAATCAGCTACTTTTAATTTCAAGGACTAATTCAGCATTACCCTTTCTCTGCCCCCAGGATTGTTCTGGCCACGCGGCACGGTCACCGGCTGCTGACAGCATCCCCCGGGTCCCGCGCCACGGACGTGCTCTCCGAGCAGAGCTCGCAGCAGCGCTGCCTCGCGGCGCAGGAAAAGAGGGAGTGCGCGGGCAGTACATCACGGCAGAGGGCCATATGTTTTTGTATAACACCCGTGTGGGAAACACCTGCAACCCTTTCACCTTGTTTATAGTGCTGCTGTCAATTCACAGAAGACTTTGATCTCCCTATCTATTATCAGTCCCGTGTATTACAAACACATCACATTAATCATAAAACACATATATGCTGTTAGGCAATAAACAAGGCTTTGTTTTCTATGCTGCAGCCTGGCAAAGTACACAAAGATCATCTGGAAAGCTAAATGAAAACAGAAAATTTTATTATCTCTATCTTCCTCAGGGAAGAGCGAAGAACAAAGAACAAAAAAAGAAAAAGGAAAAAAGGAGAGGTATGCAAAGACACAAAGGTACAGGGGAAAAGGCTAATTTTCTTCGGAGACATTTGCTTAAAAAAAAAAAAAAAAAAAAGAGTTCCTCAATCACTTTGCCTCTTTTGTTTAGAGACACCCATTCACTGCAGGCAGAAAAATGCAAAAAAAAATATCACGCTGCTTGTTTAAAATAGGACTGAAGCCTGGTGTTATTTGCTTAATTATTCCAGAGGTCAGAAAATTGATTTGGCATGAGCACCGTCCCCTTCCAGCTCTTGCAGGCAGTTCAGACCCTGTAAGACTGAGCCACACGTAACGAACGGCTGCAAAGCCCAAACACAGTCTTCATGGAAAGGATTACTTTGGGCTGAGAGGAAAGGAAAGGAGGGGACAAAATATTGCCAGGTACCATGAGTCCCGTTATTATTTGTGTTATATTAGCAACTAGAGGCCTCCAAGGTCCCCGGGCACTAATTTGGCAGGAGTTATACATAAGTAGAAGGTTTATTTTAGGCCTGTGGAGCCTACAATTGAAACAGCCTGGCGTGACAAACAGTGGGGAAAAGAAACATCATCCTCCATTTTCCACCTGAAGGGCTGGGGGACAGGCAGGTATGGAGTTATTATTTGTGTTATATTAGCAACTAGAGGCCTCCAAGGTCCCCGGGCACTAATTTGGCAGGAGTTATACATAAGTAGAAGGTTTATTTTAGGCCTGTGGAGCCTACAATTGAAACAGCCTGGCGTGACAAACAGTGGGGAAAAGAAACATCATCCTCCATTTTCCACCTGAAGGGCTGGGGGACAGGCAGGTATGGAGGAGCCAGGAATTGCCAGCAACCAC
>NW_010544081.1:0-19318 GCF_000687285.1 Phaethon lepturus | reverse complement strand
CTGCTGAAACCCTGTGAGAACAGAGCTCCTCAGCTGCCGTGCATACCTGGAAATCCCACGCCAGCTTTCTTCTGCCGGAAAGTCGGGAGCTAACCCCTGTGCCACTTCTCCTGCATCCCGGGCTGTGACTCTAGCTGGCAGGGTGCCCTCCTGGACTATTTTTATAAAGCACTGACAAGCTGAGTATCTCCAGATTAGAGAACTAAGAAATGCATGTTACCCCTTCAGGAAAAAAAAACCAAAAACAACAACAAAAAAAACCCCTAAAACACCACCCTAGAAACAGGTGACCTTACTGCACATGAAAATGAAGCCCCAGTAGCACCAAGCAGTCTCAGGCAGAGAGAAAAGTTTCAAAGCACAGCTCTGCCAACACACACACATGCCCCAGCCGGAGGCTAATCCAACCCGTTGTGTAAATTCGTGAAAAAGACGACGTGGCCACAGCGATTTCTATTTAGGAATAAATTGCTCCTCATTTCCTTTTTCGATGAGCCACGCTTCTTTTTGTGTCGTGAAAGCTTTAAAATAAGCGCATAGAACTATTAATTTAATTCCAGGCTGTATTAAAAATATCACGTAACAAGATGCCCAGACGCTGGCGCACGCTTTCTGCGCCGTTCTCTATTGCTACGCACCCACCTCTTTGTCCACGTAGCCGGGATTAAAAACGCTATCTCCTACATACCAAGAACCTCTGCGCTATCTCAAACTTGCACCTTGCCAAAAGACCTCTGCGTTCTGACATGCATAAGGAAGTATCAAAAAAGGAAGAAAATTCCGGGATTATTTATATTCTCCCCACCACTAAAAGCACAGCTATTTTTAAAGGAGCTCCCCCCTTGTCAGGTGCAGTAAGAGACTCGTGGGATGAAAGTAATATATTTAGGGTTGACAACAAGGAGAAGGAGGGCCGATCGGGGCCGTTACAAGGTACGGAGCCAGTAGAGTCTTTCAAGTACCTTACACCAGGGTGCAAACGAGATCTATTTCTGGGCATCTCCAATCCCGGCTGGGGTTTAGCAACTTGAGGGTGTCGCACACATTTACTAATCCCTTCCCCCCTTCCAAGCGAGCGGCACGGGAGATGCAGACTCTGCATGGCTGTGTTAATTCATTCATGAAATTAAGTAGATGACATTTACTCACATATAAGGAATGACAGGGATTAAATTAAGCTCACAAAGCACCACGAAGAGGGGAAAAAACCCCACCTCTGAATTACACAAGCATATTTGGTAATCTATGTCCATTTGGTTTCCTGGGGAAGTCTGGGTCCAGATCCCAGCGCAAGTACGGAAACTCATGCCCACCTTCAGGGGTTGGGAAGAGAAGCAGCAAAGGGGGTGGAGAGGGATAATGGAATCATTTCTTTTCTCACTCCAGGTGGGCTGCGGGAGATGCCGGGCACCAGCGCAGCACGGGCCTGCGGGGTCCCGGGCTGCGCTCCTCTGCGGCTGGGGAGCTGCCGCGGGTTATTTTTATCCCGACAACCGGACTAAGATGATTGCCACCGCCGCCGCTCCGCGTGCTTGCGTCATACCGCTGGTGCTGATTAGCGACATCAGTATTGCACTTCATTAGTGTGAAATGAAAGCTGTAAATAGGGTAACTGTTCTTATAGGATGCTACTGGAAATGAGAAATACTGTGATATTAATAAGAATCCAGTCCCTCCTCCCGCCCCGATGTCTGGTGCTCTTGCTGCTGGGTGATGCTGAAAGTGCTTACAGCTCTTCACCTCAGCAAGATTGCCAGAAGAAGGTTTCTAAATCTTTTCCCATGGCATTTCCCACCAAGCCTGAACTGTATTAGTCTGTGTTTTGTTACCCGTGTTTAGACTGTGACATTTTCACCAAAGCTTGTTTTGTCTGCACTCGTTAAAGCGGGGTATGCCTGACTGACCTCATGTGATGGTGCAGCAGACGTTTCCTGTGGGTTTCAGCATATTTCTGTGCCTGGCCTTTCTGTGGGTTTGCAAGATGCAGTGAGAAGCAGTCTCCTCTCAGGCTCTTTGCACCTAATTCATTACCAAAGTACTTCTTTGCCATACCCTGAGAGAAAAAACCATCACGTTACTATTTCCAGAACACTGGATCACTATTTCTAGAGAAGGCTACCTCTGGGAGATCGCAAACTTTCTCTGTCTCCAGACTCTACTTGCTACCATCTACACAGTGTTCATTTGTATGGATTTGTGTGAGTCTATTATTTGTATTCAACAGTGCTACCTATTTTTATCAGTGCAGTGAAAAAAAAATAAGGATACAAGATGGCTGAGGATAAGCAGACAATGTTACTCGGGCTAAAAAAGGGCAGCCTTTTCGCCATCTTCTTTTTCCACGCACGGAAGGGAGGGAGGGAGAGGCATCTGCGGAGTGCTTACCCTGATTTCTAGTCAGGAGCTCTAAGCAGCTTCCCTTGACAGACAGGTAAGCAATTTCTGGGAAACAACAGGCAGTATTACCCTGGCAGGGCTACAGCCATTTCGTGCAAGATAAATGGAGACAGAGCAGTGCACTTGAAGAAGATGAGGGGTGTGACTGTGATGCTGCATCAAATAACGTGGCTGAGAGAAGAGGTAGAAGAGGGGCATGCAGCACCGGGCTGCTTTCTAGCAAAGCAGCAGGGACCCATCCGAAGGGGCGGCCATGAAGCCAGGGAGGATCCTCGGTGTCCCCAAAAGCAGGAGGGCGTGCGCGTGTCGTGGTGCAGGCTCCGAGGAAAATTGAGGGACAGGGGACAAAAAGGGGAAAGCATATGCGTGACCATATGGAGAAAATGAAACAGGAAGGAGGTCAAAGGACTTAAATATGACTTGTGATACTACAACATCGCAAGATACAGCAAGCTATAAAACAGGTTGACTATAATAAAACCACAAGTGTAATAAAGTTGCTAGTTATACACCCATCACTAAACTCCATATAAGCAAAACACACTCTGACTAAAACAAAACCTGTGACAATTGGACTTCTGCCTCTCATAAAGCATTTCTGACCATGATGAAATTGAGGTGTGTATTAGTTTTCCTCCCTGAGACCTGACATCATGGTACAAAGCCATCCATAAGTCTGCATTTCTGCAACCTTCATCTCATATATACTTTACTTGTCACGGCCAGGACTCAAGTGTGACTAGAGTTTTTCACATCTCCAGTTTTGGTTAGCCATTTTAGCCCTGAAGGAAAGAAAAGGCATTCAGAAAACACTAAGTATCTCTATCTGCTGAAAAGCCATGTCCTCACATATATCCTCAAAATAGGCATTCAGAACTGAGGCATTCAAAAGCAGTAGGGTCTTCCTGTTTGGTTTAATTCTGTACTTTATTTTTTATTTCTTTGTAGGCAAGACAGCTCCTCTGTCTCCTGTAAATACAACCAGCCGTGGTGGACAATACAGTATTTTATTTTTGTGTGTGTTTGAAGTGAACATATACATAATTTTCTTTCAGTCTACTTAATGGCATTTCGATCTTAAATCGGTGAGAGTTACACCACCCCTTTTTATTCCTTTGCTTTGCTTCTGTTAATGCAGATGCATGCGTTTCTGAAATAATACTGTCTTAATATTAGAATATTTTAATTCCTCAATAATAGCTAAGACTCAATATACTGATTATTTGCACCATAAACATAACGTGATGAAACGAGTAAGCCAAACCGAGTTTTGTATCACTACACATGCATACACCATTTTGTTGAATAAGAAACAAGACATTTTGACTTGTTCATGGCTACCAGTCTGAAGATATCTGAAGTATAAGCACATGAAAGCAGGGTTGCATAAGTGAGGAGCAATGGGCAACCCATCCATCTGGTTTGCGTGCAATAAAGACGCAGATCCCAGCCAACACTGGGCAGCCTTAC
Organism: Phaethon lepturus; assembly: GCF_000687285.1. NCBI lineage: Eukaryota > Metazoa > Chordata > Aves > Phaethontiformes > Phaethontidae > Phaethon > Phaethon lepturus. The sequence continues at coordinate 15,451 of NW_010544081.1, read as the reverse complement.
TCAGGCAAGTAAAGGTTTGCCAGACTGGCCACGAGGGGGACAGTCACTGGGACTCACTTTTCTTTCCCGATCTGCCTTAAAAAAAAACAACAAAAAAAAAAACGTTGAAACAAAGAAGAAAAGGATAGTAACCACCTACTGAGCTCCTAGGAATGTACTTTTTTATGCTACGGCATAAAAAATGCACACAGGAAAGATTCATCTTATAAAATCCTTGCATAAACTATGGTAGCATGTACTTTTTCTATACATGTTTAAGATCTACACACATATAATTTAATTTTGTTAATGCATTATTAAATGCACACTAAGCCTAATAAAAGTCATTTCCCAACACTTTATGTATTTATCATGAAACCACTAGCAGAATTCTTTACAATAAAAATGCTAGCCGTACACATGACCAAACTAAATTATCTAGGGAAATGGCTAATATCTGACCATGTGGAAACATTAGAAAGCAGGGCTTTGTTATAGGACTAGAAGGAAAAAAATAGATGTATTTTCTTACAGAAAAATTGCAATGATAAAAATATTTTTAATAATAAAAAACGCTGCAGCTCCAGGAAATTTTCCTGAATCAATTCAATCTGTGTCGTGCCGGACTTTAAAACCCCATTAAAAATAACCATGATAAATTTCCTAACCTCTTTCAGTGCACCACACAGAAGACAAAGGAAACTGCAATTCAACAGAGATAGAAAAGAAAGAAAAGAATGGAAAAACCTGATAGCTTGTGTACCAGTGATAACATCCTCGCTAACAACAACGGGCAAATCTGCACCACAAAGGGCAAGAGGAGCAGGAGCTGATGTGTACAGCTGACAATGGCACTCCAAAGTAATGACTTCCAGGAAAATCTGCTGTTACAAATGGACAACACGCTGCTGAGAAGTAGTTGAGTCACGACTTTCATAACATGGCAAATTATTTCAGCCTAAAAGTGGACATACTGAAAAACAGGATGTATACAGCTCTGGTAGGGCAACTATGGAGATAATACCCTACACACAGCTGACATGCTCACCTGGTTTAAATTATTAAACCTCACTGAAATCCATGCACGTTCAGGGATTTTTCGCAATATTTAACGCACAGTCATAAGTCACAGCTCGTGTTTCCAACAGTAATATTAGCAAGAGCACTGCCTAGTTGACCTATTTTTCATTTACCACATTGCACATATTATCAGTTGTAACATGACTTCTTTTGCTTCTCCCTTTTTTGGGTGGAAGAAGGCGGCGACTGTATGGCAAATGGCATACATGTCACCGTATCCTGAAACAACCCAAACCCCTGAGGATGGAAGAGCACATTTAGCCCTCTCCTCTTCCATGGATGTACCCTTTCACCACGGAGCAGCAGGTCCTGTTCACCCACCTCCTCCTCCTGACGCCAGCCAGGGTGCAGCGTACCGCACCGATGCCGTCACCTGGTTCCCACGTGCACATTGCACGCGTTTGAGCTCTCGTCACAGCTGCATTAAAGAGCTGTCCTGGGCCTGCATCTGGCTGCCTGGGGACACGAGTGAGATGTGGAGTCAAGAATCTTTCCTCTTTGGCTCTGCCACAGCTGCTTGGCTAAAGACCTCAGGGCTCCCGTGGACCTGAGTCATCTGAGTAAATGTTATCGCCCAACGCTGCTTTGCTGTGTTACACCCCAAACCCTCTCAATCTCCGGAGTCTGCTGGGGCGATTTCCGGGAGCCCTTCCCTCCAAACGATTGAGCGTACATGAAACACCAGCAGTCACGCTTAGGATTTCTGAGGAGAACATTCCTGAACCAAAAATTGCATTTTTAGTTGCTCAAAGTCTACCAGAAAGAAAGGGGAAACAAGTAGGTTTGAAGGCAGACCAATGTAAACACTTCATGGTCCTTTTAAACATACAGGTATTGGGGCAAGACCAGGCATAACCACGTATAATAGTAATAATAATAATAATCACGTAATCCTCACGCAACAAGAGAGGTATAGCAGAGATACAACCCCCTGAATCTATTCATAACCGCTATAAACAAAGAAAAAAAAAAAACAACAAAAAAACCCAAGCACAACTGTAGGATGAACCATCACTGAAGCAAATATATTGATCCATCAAAAATGATTGAAGACTGACAATAAAAGAGTTATAAATGCTTAGAAGAAAGAGAAAGCAAAACCACAAAACCAACCCACTGAAAAACTCCCACCTGCATTCAGAGGGAAAAATGGACTGGAACAATAAAACACAACGGCAGCGCCTGTACGTCCTCGACAGCTGCCCCTCCCAAAAGCTGGAACAATCTCGCTATAAACCAAGCACATGAAAATGTAAATGCGTGAGCAATCATCTGGGGGATTCAGATGCTTCGTGTCCTGTAGGCAAAGGAGGAAGGGGGAAAAGGTAGGATAGCAAGAGAAGGCACCACTTTCAATATTCGTAGCTATTGATCATGCTCTCCTCACCCGGAGCCCTTTTAATCCAGCAGAGACCTTACAGTTAAATACTGTCCGCATGGCAGTCTTGGGGCTGCCAGCAGCACCCGCCTGTCCTCCGGCCTCACGTAATCCGCTGCTCCGACTCCTGCCTGCTTGTGGATTTTGGGGGTGCCCGCCGGAGCAAATCACATAAACAGCTTCCTGCAGAAATCAAATATTCAAAATGGCAAGCTGAAAAGAGGCACGGGATGGGGAAATGTGCTGAACGCAACACCTCAAGCAGTCCTGCGAGTATGTATAAACACAGCGGTGTATCAACGGGGTATCAGGGTCTACTTGAAGGCTTACAAACTGTGTGTTTGTTTAAATATTTTTCTAAGGAAATGAACATGTGGAAAATTATGGTAGTTTCACAAGCTTTGCTCTGTTCTTCACTATTGATGAAAATCCAATTGCATTAGTTATTGGGCAAAAGCAAATAAAATGTCACTGACATGGGAGAAAAGTTGGGTCTGTAGTAAGAATAAGTTTAGGTATTTCAAGTATTAATCCTCCCATTTTGCAATACATCTCTGCCTCAAAAATCAGAATTTAAATTATTTTAATAGAAAATAATATTTAACAGCTAATGCCTTTCCATGTGACATTACATTACCATCTGACCTGTTTTAACATTTGCCTGTGTGCTGCACTTGTAGACCTACTTTCTCTTTCTCCTGCCCCATGCATGACTTATTTCCTACAGGGCCGAATGGACAGCCAGTGGACATATAAAATTGCTAGGCTGCTTTGATAACATTTTACTTTGGCCTTTCACACGGAGTATTTCATAAGATGTTCCATGTGATAAAAGGTCCCAAAGAACCAGGATCGTCTCATAATCTCACTTTGAAAGACTCTCCGGCAATTCCCAGTGTCCTTGCCAAGATCCTTTTTCAATAAAATAGATTCCAACATTGACAGAAAAGCTTGGATTATTGCTGCGTGAGAAAATGTCTACTGCTAGCCCTTACAAAGTCAGAACATTGCTCCCAACTCACTCCTTTTTCTGTAAACTGCTTTAAGACGTCTGGATGCATCTTAAAAATTGCTGTACAAAACCTAATTTTATTCAACAGGCACCATCATCCAAAAATCAAAGTTATATAACATGAGAGACACCTAAAAACATTGGGTCAAGATCCTCAAATAGTCATGGTTTTACGCCTTTAACGGAGCTACACTGAAGTAAACAACAGCTTGAAGGTCCAGACCGCTATTTTCAGGCTTGTTTACATGGAGGGTAGAGGAGATTCTGGGACAAGACACGATTTGAACCTTAATAAAGTTAGACTAAAAAAATTTGTATAGAGCACACCCCTATAGATACATAATTGCTGGGGGAGATGGTCAGTTTTTTCCCTGATGTATTTTCTGTCATTCCAGAACTGCTGTGTCTGTGCATGGGAGGTTTTTTGACATTACTGTAGCTGTTTAATTATACCACAATTTTATCAGTATGACTAAAATAAATCCTCCTTCAAGACAAGCCTTCAGGTTTAGCCACCAAATTTAATGGAAGGAAAGAAAGATTCACAATCCCCAGGGTAACGGTGGCTCAGCTCATTCCATGCTCCCCAAGCTAGAAAAAAAATAAATAGAACAACAGCTGAAAACAACTTCTTCCTCTGCAATGGGGTATACTTTTGCCTCTATTGCCTGATGAAATCATACCCAGTTCACTACCAGCAGAAGGCCTGACATAAAGCAGACTCTCCAGGGAAAGAAGAGAGGTAGTTGAACAGAGAAAAGGGGTAATTTGAAGATGGTGCCAAACCAACAAAGAAAAAGAAGATATTTTGTTCCTCTTACTACTAATAAAACATAGCAGACTAAAATTGATCCCCAGGCTAATAAGGTAGAGGAAAAACTAAAACCTATATATGACAAAACAATAAAAAAGTAATGAAGAGATTTATGGAAGTAAATAAAAACCTTGGAATGACGTAAAAATTGTCAGGTCATGTTACCATTTTCAGCTCAACATGGATAAGAAAAACAGGGAAGAATAAAAATTAGAGCACGATAGAAAGATAGCATAGGACTAAAGAGGATGGAGAGAAGTAAGAGAAAGAAAACAAAGACAGAGAAAATATTTAGGGGGAAAAATTACAGCAAGAGCATGAATACAAAGCCCACAAGGCAAGGTTGTCAATGTAAAAAGGAAAAAACAGAACAAACCCCAGAGACAACGACGTGGTGGCACCATCAAAGGACAACAGGCAGCAATTGATGGGAAGAGCCTCCGTAGAAACCTGTCAAAGTGTGGTCATCCTCAAAAAGGAAAACGTGACTATTTCTAAGAAACTAAATAAGAGACACCCCCAATGCATTCCTGTGCAACGCTTTGGTGTCCTAAGGGTAAGAGGCCCAGTGGTCTTGTCTCCCCAGCATGGGGAGAGAGGGTCAAACCAGCATCTGCATCCTGGAGCTCCTAGCAGGTGGACATGAGGAGGAGACAGAGCCATGGATTCTCCAGCCTGTGCTGGGGCTTTCAGAGAATGGGGAATGGCAACAGACTGCTGATTTGCAGTTTCTTCTCTACACCCTCCTTCTCCAGCCACCAGTGGGGGACATGTAAGGAAGGGAAATCCCTTTTGCTTGAATGCTTCTTATGGCACCCAAGAAAGCAGTCACAAGCTGCTTTTCACAGAATCATTAAGGTTGGAAAAGACCTTTCACAGAATCATTAAGGTTGGAAAAAACCTTCAAGATCATCAAGTCCAACCATCAACCCAATACCACCATGCCCACTAAACCACATCTTGAAGTGCCACATCTACACATTTTTTGAATACTTCCAGTGATGGTGACTCCACCACCTCCCTGGGCAGCCTGTTCCAATGCTTGACCACTCTCTCAGTAAAGAAATTTTTCCTAGTATCTAGTTTAAACCTCCCCTGGCGCAACTTGAGGCCATTTCCTTTGGGCTGCCACAATGAAGGGTAAAACTGGCAGTAGAGGGTCACCTGGAGAGGCAGTAACCTGACTCTCCTGTGAAGTATTGGGCGACCAAGGAGGTCAGGAGGAGGTCCCGAGTTGCAGAATTGGTTTAAAGTTGATCTGCTTCAAAGGGTGCCGAGAAAGGGGAGGGACACACACGTACATTGGGAGGGATGATGCATTTTCCTCCCTCTGTGCAGAGTGGCTGGGGGAAATGATTCAGGAACTTCATTTAAAAATTACCATGCATGGCACTGGGAACACCAGTTCATAATCAGATACATAGCGGGTGAAGCCCGAGACCATTAATAGCTACTGAACGTAACATATAGTACATATCCACTACAAGTTGCACCAGTACTTCTGGGTGCTGTAGGAAATTCTAATGACAGCATTTAACATGCACAGCAAAATCTACAATACTGCTGTTTTCCCGTACTTTCTCGTAGGATTGGTATACTAAAATAATGCCTTAGATTTTTCAGTCTTTTAAAAGCCCTCAGCCTGCTTCTTCCCAAAGGCTGAAAAGGGGAAAAAATTACAAGGTGGACTTTTCAGCCTATATAGAAGATTAACAAATGCAGGCTCTGGTAAACGGTGAAGAGGGTAGCTCAAGGTGAAATTAAATCTAGGAAACTAGTTTTTATAACTGTGGAGTTCACTCAGAATGTTTCCTCCCCCTGCCTTGAATTAGGATGACACAGTCTGGTATGCAGGTGCTGATCATGGCGGTGTTACATGATAAGAAGAGGCAATCTGTTTAGCAGTACCATCCCAAGCCCTTTAAAATGATTATTTTAAGCATTAATTAGCTAAGAAGCAGGCAGTACAGATCATAGATGACCCATGCTGTATATTAGGTGTAAAAAGCTCCTCAGGCAGCATGTTTTCAAAAGAAACTTCCGTTTTCAGATAATTTTAACCTGGAGCTCACAAGGACTATGCTTTAACAACTAAATGCCATTTTACCAGCGTGCAAGGAAACAGGGGAATGAAGAAACACCTCCCTGGGAGCAAATGGAGGTGAAACCTCCTCCGAGCCAAAGCTGAAGAAAAGCTTTGCAGGAGCAGCAGCAGACCAAGATTTAATCAGGTTCCTCAAATGCTACGATATGGTACAAGGGCCTGCTCTCTGCTTCTCTCATCAATCTTAGGAGCTGACACAGTTCTGGACAATCTCACAGAGCTTTTCTGTGTCCGGCCGTCTCAGTGGAGCCAACCAGGGGATTTCCCCCTATGCAAACATTAATTCGCTGAAGCTACGACCACAGCAGTTTGCACACACCGTTGAGTACAGAAATGAGCATCAGGAACATGGTGCAGGTGACAGGCATTGTCCTTTGCTGCCTTGCCAAGAGCATGTAAAATGTCTGTCTCATTTGGTTGGATTTCACACGCTCTTTCCAGAGGTGTAAAAGATTACATCAGGTCTTTGACTTAGGTTGGCTTGAACAGCTGCAGTAGAGTCATGGATGGAGGAAAGAAACTTGGAAAACACACAGCAGTGAGCACATGCTTGCAGCTCAGCCACCCCAGGGCAATGTCTGGAGTCTCAGAGAAGAGACAGAGAGCTTTGCACGCAGACGAGTTTACCACTTGCAGCAAACATTTCCATTCAAATGGCTTTGCCTGCTCTGAGGGCTAGGACTGTGACATTTCAGCAAGCCTTTGAGTCTCTGTCTGTGAATACCTAGAACGTAAGTGTCCCTGGACCTGATCAGGACAGCAAGAGGCTACAGTAACAAATCAACAGCCATCACAAAGTAGACAAGCTCAAGTTGCATGGTTCTCACGGGAGGTCAAAGTCCACCCATAAGATTTGTCCACGGCTAAGAAGACCTCATTAATGAATACCTTTAACGTTACTAGTACACTAAGCATCAATTTGCAATGTTCCAGAGACCTAAGTACATTTGAAACACGCCAGAATTAAACTAGTCAACTAATTTACCATAAATTCTGCCTACAAACTGCATCCCACAGGTCTCCGTAAGCAGAACGTAAAATACTCCATAATGATCAGACAGCCCACAAAACCGATTACGACTGTAACAATAACACTAGGCTCCAATTCTCAAAACAGTGTGGTACACCACCTTTTGGGTAATTCTTTAGGCATCAGTCGCATAAAAGGCTATTTTTTTAAGACAAATTAGCCCTAGAGAGAAGATGAGAAACTGGTGATGATATACCCATACGTAACTCACAGGGCTTGTTCCAGCAGCTTCATTTAACCATTGGAACTAACTATAACCAATACCTAATTATGGTTAAGTTGTGGGGAGTCAGATGGAGATGTAGAAACATACCGTGACACTACATTTCTGTCAGGAATATTGTTGGGTTTGGGTTCTTTTTTAGAAGACAACTTCAAAAGAACAGATTACTATTAACAAATTCTTAAAGCGTTAATTAAAAAAAAATAAGAGGTCTGAAAGTTTAATTTAAGAATGTTAAGATTCTCCTATTGTTCAGTCAATTTTTGAGATAATCGTTTCTATTTCAGAGAAAACAGCTAGCACGTTACACAGAGGAGCAATAAAATTGTCTACATGCAAAGTGCTGTCAAAAGAGAGGGTGGGGAGGGGAAAGAAATTTTTTTCTCCCCATTAACTTCTTTCAGCTACGATAAACCTAGGTGTTTATGTGTATCAATAGCAGTAAAAATATTTTTCAGGCACAAATGCAATTGTTTCTTTTATGGTCCTGATTCAGCAAGGTAGATAAACTTCTGCATAACTTGAAGCATGTTGAGTAATACCATTGACTTTAATGGGATTACTCAACATGCTTAAAGTTAGGCACATGTTTAAGGGTTCTGCTGTACTGTATCCACAGTTTGCAAGTATTTAAAAGAAAAAGAGATAACTCTAATTCATAATAGCAATTCTGAGGCTGATCAACAATCCTACAGAGTCAAAGAACCTTATCACAACACATAAATGAGGAAACACAGTGAGAAAAATAAAATCTTAGTGGAATATGTAATACTTGACTCTGGCCAAAAAAGTATATCGCTCTTTAGGAAAACAAAAATCCAGGCAAGTGAGGCTACCAAAAAATCTTTATCAGGTTAAATGTGAAACAGCAATTATGAAGAGCTATAGATCAGGAATAGGAAGCCTGTTTTATTTTCCTCCCCCTTATCCTTGCCCAGGTATGATTTTTCTCTAGCTGAAATATGAAAGTAAATTGTTTAAAATATCAAAATAAAGGAAGGACCACAGGAGAGGTAGTAAGTCCATTAGATTCGCAGTGCAAAAGAGGAAGTCAAATAGGATAAGATTGTTTCATAAAACTAAATTATTTCTTTACATGAGCCTTCAGAGACAAAGATGGGAATACTTGTCCTGGGATTACTCTTTCCACATAAAGCAGAATAAGGTTAGAAACAGAGAGGTTAAAAAAAAAGGTTTGTGATGCTAAAATGGCAAAAAAGGACGCAATTTCTTCAGGTAAATTAACTGCATGATGAAGACATCAGCTGTTGCCTGCAGGAGGAGATCCTGCCCCTATCCAACTTTGGTTTGCTCCGACACGTTTGAGGAGGGCAGAAGGAAGGATAAGGCTTTGAGAAAAGTTCCAGATGCCCAAATCCCAGAAACATATGCCCCTCTCCTCTCCACAAAAAGGGAAGGCCCCAGACCTCCACAGTGACTAGCCCAGTGTGCCTCAGCCCTGATGCTGAGGCCAAGAGCAGCAGCGAGAAAAGCCTGTTTCTTGTCCACAACTGTTTGATTATGGACTCACCCGCAGAAACGCGAACTAGTGCCATCTGCAGCAACTTTTTTTGGGGAGAGGAGAAGTCAAGAGTTAAGACAGAACCAACTCTGACTGCATAGACTTCTCAAAAAGCTGTCAGCTGCTGGCATAGTTTACAATCACAACTCACCCCTGGACAGATTTCAAGTTAGTGAAAGTTAGATCATGTCTCCATGATCTATCCTAATCCTTTAAACCACCCAATCATTTAAGTGACCAGGCTTGATCTTGGTTCCAATAATGACTTATTAGGAAATCATTTAAGGAATATTAGGAAGTCTTTAAGGAAAAAAAAAAAAACAACAACCCACAACACACAAGCCAGAACCCACAGATCAGACATTGAGTGTTCCCATAGACACCTTAAGAAAAATGGCCTGTCCTATTTTAAGTGGCTTTCTGTGCGTTACTTAAAAACATGCTGAAGTAACCCACTGCAAACCAAGATACGCTTTATATGGAAATGGAGCTCCAGCCACATCTGTGCTTTCACAAGGTGCTTCAGGAGTGCCTGCACCTTGACATGCTTTCTGTGGTACTCTGCTGATCCTGGTATGCTCATGCTGGAGCCCAGCAGAGGCTCAGGATGGGTAGATGCAGTTTGCTGCTGGTGGTTTTGTTAGGGACTGAGAATGATTTACAACTGGATCTTGTCAGAAGTGTTCTCATTAGTTCCTCTCCCCATAAGAAAACGGAGATTTTGAGCTCGTTGCCTCCCTTTGCCAGCTCACAGCCTGACAACCCTGAGCTCAAACACCCTGATTGGTTTCTGCTTTCTAGAGGTGGTTTAATCCAAACTCCATCTTCTTGCTACTCCTAGACACATCTCTTCATCCCTGCCTTACTTTGTTCCTGTACTCTAGCACTTATTCTACTACAAAGCTGTTCAGACTTTTCACAGCAGGTTGAGAGTTCAAGTGAAGGGAGAGTAAGAACAGGGTTTGACCTGCTGCAAGCTGTTTCAGATGCAAAAGGACATGAAGAAAGAGCATCACCCTAAAAATTGCACTGAATTTTAATCTTCTGTTCTTACTCTTTCATTATACACAGCAAGGTCTATGTTATGAACTCTTACACTCTTCCCCACATCCAAATGCATTGCTACAGTCAAAGGCAGAAAAGGTTCATTCAGCTCAGAGGCAACCACCTGCCTGCTTGGGGCTGTATTGTATTTTCTGTTCCTTCACTGGTAGACTGTTGTTGGGCCAAGAATTACTTACTTTGGCACTATTCTCCAACTCCAAATCAGCCATACATGCTTACAGTGCTGTAAATTCATAATGATGCAATCGCAGTAGAATAGTCAAATGCATATGAAGTGTGTATATAAAGTAAAATTAACTCACTGCCTCTACAGCTCTGCTTATGTTATAGCAGTTACTTTTCTGATTCCATAAATTATACTCTCCCCCTTTATTTCACAGAATCACTAAGGTTGGAAAGGACCTTCAAGATCATCAAGTCCAACCATTAACCCAACACCACCATGCCCCCTAAACCATGTCCCGAAGTGCCACATCCACACATTTTTTGAATACTTCCAGTGATGGTGACTCCATCGCCTCCCTAGGCAGCCTGTTCCAATGCTTGACCGCTCTCTTGGTGAAGAAATTTTTCCTAATATCCAATCTAAACCTCCCCTGGCACAACTTGAGACCATTTCCTCTTGTCCTATCACTAGCTTGGAGAAGAGACCAACACCCTCGTCACCACAACCCCCTTTCAGGTAGTTGTAGAGAGTGATAAGGTCTCCCCTCAGCCTCCTCTTCTCCAGACTGAACAACCCCAGTTCCCTCAGCCGCTCCTCAGAAGACTTGTGCTCCAGACCCCTCACCAGGCTCCTCTTCAGCCCAGAAGCTCTTTGTTTCTCTGTCTGCTCTTACCACCTATTTCTGATCAGTAGCCATAACCTACAATTGAAATGGAACTATTGGATATGGTGGGCGCGAAAGTAAAGTATCAAAACATCAAAGTTCACCCAAGAAATAAGTGATGCAAATCACTAATTTCCACAGAAACCAGGACTACTTTCCTGCAAAACTCTTACCACCCTGTTGCAGGATCTCTTCAAAAGTCACGTCGGTGGCTTGGATTCCCCTGTTAAACAGAAATGTTCCAATTCTGCTTTTGCACCAAACCAGAGCTGATTGTTTCTGCCTTGGCCTCCATCTTGGGCCATGCCTGTATGAAAACAGACAGTTTTCACAGCACACACTCACAACTGAAGACTATTTGCATTGTCTCTCTCTATGAAAGAATAATATCATCACCTCTCCTTTGGATCTGCACACGGGAGTGAAGAAAAAAAATGCTTTTGTGACCTACAAAAGCCTTACTTGAAATAATTCTCTACGACTTGAGGCCTTTTGGAATGGAAGGGATATATTGTTTTGACTTGATTAAAGCTGAAAAGTTGATTTGACATCCTGTTGTCAAGGAAACCAATTCACACACAAAAGAAAACAGTTGTGATGGTATCATTCAGACTATTCAAGTGACCTTAGAATGAAAAAAAGGCTTCACTTCCAAAGATTTGTATTCAACTCACTTCACCACTGTAGAAATAAAGATCATTGCTCTTTATGCTTATTGGAAAGCAGTTTTCAATCTGGAAAAAGCAAAATGCCACATCTTCTTCCAACTGCCAGATCCAATACTTTGCTGGGACCATACATGTAAACACACCTACCATTTAGTGCCTATTTCAAAGAACCACAGAAAGAATCACACAGAAAACATATAGGGAAGGAGAAAGAATTTCTTTAGTTGAACACAGAAAACATATAGGGAAGGAGAAAGAATTTCTTTAGTTGAACACAGAAAACATATAGGGAAGGAGAAAGAATTTCTTTAGTTGACAGGACTGTGATAAATACCCCCCAACACCTATTGAACAGCAGCTCACAAACCAGGTTTTCAAACGTCCTCCTTCAACTACAAATAAAGCTTACCCCGAGCACAGCAATGTTTAAGAACAGCTTTGTTTTCCTGGGAGAGATGAAAAAGCAGCATTTTTTCCCTCTGTCAGCCTCCTAGATGCCTCACAAACTGAGTTTTTCATGCACGCAATAAATGGGATATAGTTACGCCCATTCTGCTCACTCCTCCTACCTACAGGATCCCAAAGGGGCAGAACTGTCCTGGCTGCCCACCACCACCACCATCCAGCTTTGCAGCCCATGCAAGTCTCACAGAGGTTTCATTCCCCAACAGCTGTGGGTAGATTGGAAAAATGAAACTTTCTGTCTATCCACTCACAGACTGTAATTATACATCTCTTTCTCTGACGACATAGCCTCTGCCTGGCCGAGTGAGCAGACAGACGACTAAATAGCAACTTGTCTCGAATTCCTCTTAGAAAAGAATAGGCATGATATTAATAAGGAGGGAAATACACTGAGGAATGAATGCCAGTGTTCTCACATTATTGTCATTTAAGGGCATCACACCAAAGGTCACGGAGATAATAAGCCTCAGTCATTTTCCATTTGTTACACAACATACAAATTGCCACAGCGTTAATGAATATCTTTCTCCATTCCTGGCCAGCAAAGATACCGTATTATTTCCTCTTAGACAAGTACCTAACCCTTGGAATTCATTACTTCCATCGCTTCTTGTGGCACTTGGTCCTTAGGGCTGAGCATGAATGCCACAAGGCAGCTGTGACTGGAGCATCAAATGCTTCATATGGCTGAGCCCGACTTCTTTCTGATAGAGCTTTTTTGCTGGAAGAGCATACAAAGCATATTTATAACATTTATGGTCAAATATGCACACACACATTCATATATGCTCTCTTACAACTGTCTTAAACCCCTTGCAGAACACAGGCGAAAAAAAATGACATTGTACTTTGTTGATATTGCTTGATACTTACATATTGAAATAATAGTTACGCTAGAAACACTGACAACAACAGTAGAAGCTACCATGAAATAACTGCATTTCCACTTAAAATTATGACAATTGGAAAGTAGTTCTTGGAACAGAAATGACATTCACAAATTGTGGAAGGGCTTGTATGAAGGGATATACTGCTTAAACCCTCTTTACTCCTAATAAACTGCTAAGATAGCACAGCTGAGCTATAGAGAGAGAAATGCCTCATTTCTAATCTGTACTTCATTATATTTTAAGTTTAGGAATTTTGCATAAATGTAGATAGCAACAGCTGAACTACATTCATACTATTTCATAAAAATGTGAGTTTCTTTTAAGACAATAAATTATTATTTCCACTGTTCACCATAAGTATAAAGAACATGCAGATGAAAAGAGAATATTGAAGGCTGATAGCTTTGTAAAGTTCCAAACAACCTAAACTTAATGTGCATAATTAAAATTAGAAAGAGAAGAATTAAGTCCAACACCAAGTACTGAACTAAAATAAGCCAAGATTACTTTCTGCATGTAATCAAACAACTTCCACCTCTGTCCCCCAGACCGAAACACTGCACACTACGTTTTGATGAACATCAAAATCCTGGTGTTTTCTCCTCTCAAACCCAAACAGCAAGAGCCAGAAAAGAAAGCAGCTAAGCTTACCCACAAACAGGTCCATACTCCGTGATGAGTTTTGTGTGGTTTTCCCAAAAACCCTGCATAAAAGAAAGATAAGAACTTATTTTAGAATGGTACTTAACAGAAACTCTATTACACAATGTAGCTAACACTCACACCAAAGCTCTGAACTTCAACTAGGAGAACCATGGTATTAACTCATAACCTCACCTTTCTCTCATTGTCCATCTATGATAGTAGAGTCTAGAAATGATGATTGAAAGAAATGCCAACCCCATAAAAAACCTGGAAAGCCATTAAATATGTTATCATCAGGGTTTTACACTCCAAAATATGTTATCATTTCAAGTTTGTTTTTTTTTTGACCTAATTTCATGATTAGGGTCCTTACTCATAAGTTTTTTCTGATTTGTGTGTGGATGGAAAATCCTGACAAATTAACAACAGAGTAAGTATATGACTTACTGCATACAAGAAAAACACATGGAACATGGAAAGGTTGTACTGTTTTGGTTTTAGTTACATTATTAAAAAAACCAAAAACGCAAACCTGCAAAGTTGAGAGTTTAGCAGAAGGCAGTCATTTGCAGATTTATTTTAACGAACTTTTAGAATTTTTACTGCGTTTCATTTTCATAATTGATGAAAATTGGTATCCATTTATCTAAATAAACCTGCCACTACACTAAATTGTTAGTGTCCTAAATGAATTCAAATTGATTAATCTGAAAGAAGGTGTGCAAAATGTATCCCAAAAGTGAATATAAAAAAATCTGTTTTAGCAAAACTGCGATATTTGAGAATCATACTGCATTGTATTTGTAACTTGTCTGTGGAAAAATAACACATTTGACTGCATTAATCTGCATTTATATTAATTCAAAAAAGACTATTGTGATCTATCTTCATTCTTCAGAGAGAATTCACTAACAAAGTAGAATACTTATGCCTCTCATTGAATCTTTCTTATTTTTTATGACAAACTACAGAATATTAGCTAGAACAATATGAACTATTGTAAATACATTAACTGCAGACATAAATAAACAATACTGTGTAATGTGTATGCTTTGGGACTTTTTACCACACTAAGCAAAAGAAAATCTGGGAATCAAAAGTAGTTATCTTATCACCCTTGGGTGCTAACTTATCACCCAAATCAGCAAAGCACTTGCCACCACCTAGAGTCCTCCTCTTGTAGAGACCTTCAATAGTTTTGTATTCTTAATACAGTTGTGGTTTTGTTTTTTGTTTTTTTTTTTAATGCTAGACTTGCAGTATGTTTATTCTACAGGGCAATATATCTCCAGATTAAGACAAGAACTTTAAGTTTTCCTTAAGCTACAAAAAGCTAAAGCACTGGATGATGTGCAAGAAGAGACACTAAAGATAAAATTATGAAAGAGGTGGTTTAGATGATTGCCTGAAAAAAAAAATATATATTCCCACCTGAAAAATACCTCACTACTAAGGTAAGAAGAAAAGCCTCATCCATTAGCACACAGAAACTAAGGCGGACAAAGCCTTCGTGGTACCACAGATACATACAGCTAACTCAAGAAGGCTTTTATCCGCAGAGACCGAGAGAGGGGAGGAGGTACGTAATGCGTTCACACCGACCTGCGTTTTGCTACAGCGAGACTTCAGCAGTCGCAGGATTTCAGCCTGCCATCGCTATGACTCCAGCACCACAAAGGTCACCTACTGCCCTCCGCTGCTGATGCAAGGGGAAATCCTGGGGCCACCCCCCCGCCCCAGCGCTAT
>NW_010544080.1:0-3315 GCF_000687285.1 Phaethon lepturus | reverse complement strand
ACGCGTGGGGGATGGCTCCTGCTAACACGCGTGCGCCGAAACAAAATTCATCCTTTCTGTACCTGAAAGACGTGAACATTCACACATATCCCAGAAATCGCCGCCTCCTCGCTTACCCACTGCATTCACGTAACGCTGGCGTTGCCAAACTGCACCAGGCGCGCGCGGGGTCTCGGGTGGTCGTCGGGGGTCGTTTGGGGAGTCAGTCCCCCGCTCCTTTTTCCCCTCTGTGGTCACGGGTCTCTCGAGGGTAATTTCTTCTCCTTGGACGTTCGCCCCTCCTGTTGTCCAGCCGCGCGGTTCCTCCTTCTCATCCTGGTCTGAGCGCTGCTGCCAGCCTGTCCCTACGCGTGAGGTCGAGATCTCTTCTCTGGCCTCTTTAGGCTCTCGGTCCTTGCTCTTAACTCCTGTTTTAATTCTCGTGAGGCCGGCTTTCCTCATGACTAACCGCTGGCACATCGGTACAGTGTTACACTGAGGAAATGCGTCCTACGGGCTGTGAGAGTAGGCGTTAAACGTAATCACACAGTCATTAGGCTAAAGAGTTTTACACTAAAGTCAAACTAATCATGTAATCGATAACCTTCCCTGTATTAAGGAATGTGCAAAACTTACAGTTGATTAGCGACACATGCTGAAACCTTATAATTGTTTTAGATCCTTGTTTCATCCCCCCCTTTTCTACTACCCTTGCGAATTCTTTCGCAGTCCCTCATAACATACCATTCTCCTTTGTCCGTTGATTAAAATACCTCCCCGTTGCCACTTCGTGTTTGGTCTTATTCTTTTTCCAGGTAACACAGTCATGCCCATTCTTCTGACAACGCCACAGCCAACATCGAATTATACGAGTACATAAAACAAGCTATCAACTGATACGAGTACAAGCAGCTCTTTGATCCATTTAAAATTTGGTAACCAAGGCGTTAATTTGTTCCAAACTTCTTCCCATCCCCAAGAGGTGATGTACATCTAAAGTTGGTCTCATCATGACCTACTCCGTAGCGGGGGTTGTTAAATAGAGAGGTGTTAACCGGAACCGGAACTCCTGTTAGAGAGAACGTCTGGCTAGACTCTCTAGGCACTTGCAGTCGCTCTTGTTTAGAGTTTCCTAATATTATTATGAATTTCTGTAGATTATTTTCGCCTAACTGGGCGAGATCTTCCCCTCAGTATTGGGATCGGTACGGCCGCCCCAACAAAGTTCCAAATGGACTTAAATTCTCTTTAGTTCTCGGTTTTACCCTGATTCATAATAGGGCTACAGTGGGAGCGCTTGGGACCAATGTAGATTTGCTTCTTGACTGATTTTAGCTAGCTGGTGTTTAATTAAGTGATTAATTTTCTCCACTGGCCCACTTGCCTGTGGCCGATATGGGGTGTGTAGTTGCCAGTTTGTTCCTTAAAGTTTACTAACTTGTGGCACTATTTGCGCACAAAAATGAGTACCCCTATCAGAAGATATTACTGCTGGTACTCCAAATCTGGGAAAAATTCCGTTTAAAAGTACTCATGTCACTTCCCTAGCCTTATTAGCCCTACACGGAAAATCTCCTGGCCAGCCCGAAAAGGTATCTGTTAATACTAACAAATACTGAAACCTCCCTTTTTGTGGGAGTTCAGAAAAGTCTATTTGCCAATTTTTGACCTGGAACCTTCCCTTTATCAATATTTCCGCATTTTACATGACATTCTACCTTTGGATTATTCTTTAAGCATATTTCACATCTATTAACCGTAGTTTTTACAGTTTGAAACAAATTCCTGGCTACTATTTGCCTCATAAGGGAATCATACGAGGCTTCAATTGCCCGATGAGTCTGGTCGTGTTCTGCTTTTACCGGTTTCCGTACTGTTCTAAAGGGAACTATTACTCTGTTACCTTTTAATTTTGCTCAACCTGATTATTCAACTTCTGCTTCCAAATCTTTAATTAATCTAAGATCCTTCTCATCACAGTCGACCGAGTCCGGTAGCGGCAAAGCTTTTTCAGGAATCAAACTTAACACCTCACCTTGTTCCGCAGCTCTTTTTGCCTCCTCATCTGCCGATTTATTCCCCGCTTCCTGAGCAGCGTCACCCTCTTGGTGCCCCTTGCGGTGCAGGAGCGCAACCGCCGAAGGCGACTGTACCGCATCCAGAAGTCTTAGGATCACGTCAGCAAGCTTAATATGTTTTCCTTGGGCGGTCAGAAGTCCCCGTTCCTTCCGGACAGCCCCACGGGCATGAACTACGCCCAAGGCGTATTTTGAATTTGTCCGGGTGTTCGCTCGCAGTCCTTCAACAAGCTCTCACTCAAGCAATTCATTCGGCTCTTTGGGCGGATGTACCCTCAGGGAGTGACTTTGCTTCCACCACTCAGTCTGTGGTGGTCACAGCATCTCCCGCCATCTGAGCTCCATCCTTTGCAGAACTACTCCGTTGGTGTACCAAGTGTGTTCAGCTGCCTCCAGTGGCTCCTCCTTCAAGCTGGGCCTGCTTCCGTCCACGGTCTTGATGGTTTCTGTGCCGTCATGCACAACAGTCTCCATTTCCTGCTTCTCGCTGTAGAAAAGAAGCAGGGTTGGTAACAGTAGGTGTGACAATTTCTATGTCATCCTGTTCCATCAGCACTGCTTGATATTTCAAGAGCCTTGATGGTGAGAGCTGATGTCCTCCTTTTTGTTCCAAATAGAAGTTACAGCATGGGAGTGTGCACAATCATCTTTTGCCCCAAAGTGAATTTTCAGGCTTCTTGAATAATCAAAACAACGGCGGCCACCGCCCGAAGGCATCCTGGCCATCATTGTCTGACTTCATCCCGTTGTTTGGTAAGGTACGCTGCTGCTCGCTTGTCAGGACCCAGCCTCCAGGCTGGAATTCCCACAGCTGCTTCGTGCCATTCGTAGGAGAACAGCCTGGGCTGTTAATATGGGCTTCGTTATGTCAGGCGGGCCCAGAGCTGGAGCCCTCGTTAGCTCCAATTTCAGTTCTTTGAACGCCCTCTTGGCTTCATCAGCCCATATTAATTGTGTCTGGCCATTTTTCAGTAGTTCACACAGATGTTTAACTAGAAGGTCATAATTATAGTTCCATAACTGGCACCAACCTGTCACTCCCAAAAAGATTCGAAGCTCTTTTACCGTGGTCGGTTCTGGAGTCCTGCAAATCGCTTCTTTTTGGTCATTCCCGAGCTGCCTCTGTCCCTCAGAAATCACAAATCCCAGGTATATTACTTCTTTCTTCAAGATCTGCGCATCTCTGTAACGAGACTCTGACGCAGAAGTCTCGGACACGATGCGTGTGACCAATATGATCAGGTCAATGCCATTTATT
>NW_010544079.1:3183-42465 GCF_000687285.1 Phaethon lepturus | reverse complement strand
GATTTCCTTCTTGAAGACTGTCCAGCCTTCAGAGCCATGGTTGGTCATGGAGGGAGTTAAATAGCCTTGTGGATGAGTGCTCTCCTCCAGATTTTCCCCAAAGAAACCGGGAGTTGTGGAAGAAAACTTTTCAGCTACACACCCTTTTCCCTTTCTCTGTATATCTCAACTGAACAATGTATCACACGTTGCAACAGCTTTCATTATAATAACTCACGTTCCAATGAAATATCATTATTCTTGTTTAATAGATATAAAAATTGAGTCAAAGGCTCATCTGAAAACCGAAAGGCCAAGCACAAGATGAAACCTACATGAAAAGTCTGACAAACATTCATTGAGTTGGAATTAGCATCACCCACGGTTATATACTTAATATAGAGTGAAAATTTACAAGACTCTTTTGAACAAAGAATAAGACCTCATCAAGAAACAAGTGACACAGATTCATTCATCCTTCTCACCCGTGGGATCAGTTTTGGCTTTATATTTTTTTATTATCTAGGTGCTAAATACTTTCTACGTAGTTCTGCAAATATATCTTACTTCATAACAACTTTATGACTGGGGATAAGGTATATTGTGCCCAAAATTATTATTTACATCCCCACATGCGATGGTTGCCCATGCAATCAGCGGATAATCGTCCAGTAAAGGCATGTTTTCTCTAAACAGGAAAACAGTGTAAGGTCCTGATGAACACTTCACATTTCTAAAATATCATAGTCCATCTCCAGACACATAAAGAAAATATCAAAAACAAATATTATCAAAATTATGCGTTATCAGTAGTAGATCATGTTCAAGCCACTGTATTTACAATTAAGTATGTTCTAAACTAATATAACTTATCAAATACAATTAGAAGAGAAACCCTCCAGTATTTTATTACCTATTTATTTCCTCAAATTTGACAAAAGACATTTATAAATATATTTGCTCATACTATGTGTCTATATCTAATCCTCAGAGTGAACTTCAATGCATAGAGATATGCATCATACCATTATAGGAAACTGGAAACACTGTGTTGTTGGTGACAACAGTCTACTTCACTGTCCTATGATGTGATTTGAAAGAGTTACCTAAAATGGGAAACGTAGCACTTTTGCCCCAGGATCATGACTGTCATGTTCTTGATTTATATAAACATGTGACATTCTCAAATGCTCTCCCCTCCATAAAGCCATCCATAGCCAGCTGGGTGATGTTAACTAAGAACTAATCATAAACATCTGCTTAGTGTGCATAAATGTTGCTTTCATTCCAGATTTTCCTAAAAGAAAATATACTGTCAAGCTACATGTACATATTTTAGTCATCCTTCTTTTTTAATTTTTTTTTTATTCTTTTTAACCACAGAAGTCCATTAATATATTTCGATCTATAGAGGCGCATATTATTTGATCTGACACAAAGACTAACAAGCATGTTATGTTTGAGTTTTGGTTTCCCTTTTCTAGCACTTAAAGAGGTCAAATCCCTTATATCAATCTGTCCAGGTTGACAACACCTTTTTTGTTGCTGCCAGTCCTCCCGCCACGTTGTGGTCTGTGGGAGGAAGAGTTGACCCACCACCTGCACCCAGCACACACTTCTCAACGCCACTGAAAGCGCTCAGGTATTTTAAAGAAAGTACTCAGCGACTTTTAAAATGCAGTTTAGGAGTGAATTCTTGTGTAGCACACTACAACAGATATGAACTCCTAATTTCTTTATCTTAATGTATTACACTTTGCTATTGAGGACTAGACGAGGTTCAGCCTTGGGCTGCTATGAACTACCTTCCGGAGACATCTAACCCTACAGGAAAGGTGCAGCAGTACCCTAAATTTCACCTCCCTGTACCTACTCTGTATAAACTGTAGGGCTCCCTAATACCCAGGCATGGGTTGACTGAAGTCCACAGTGCAGTTCACGTGTAGATGCAGTGATGACAGTGTAGACGGTGGACTTTTTCAAGATTGATTCATCAGCTATTTTAATGCGTCCAAAATTCACATTGACAAGTTTTTATTAAATTTTACCCTCTGAGAAGCTGCAGATTTTTCTCCTTTGCAACCAAAGAAAGTACGTTAAAGTGAAGTCTAAACCTTCCCATCCGTATTGACCATTCCTGTCACAAAACATGAAAACATTGTAAAGAGTGAGAAACAACTTCAGGAAGACCCCCTGGTAGCTATCACATCAGCTGCACTGCAATTCCCTAACACAGAGTTACACGGTATCTTGTACTATTTGTTTAGAAAGAAAAAACATTTTTATTAACTGTTTTGCTGATCTACAAAGACAAGTTGCATTTGCATCATCAGCAAAGACCAGGCTGGGGAGAGACACTGTGGGAAATGTGGTGATATGTTATCTGCTAAAATTTCACCCAAGGTAAACTCTAACTTAGCCACTAATTTAGAGCAGGTGTGGTCTACTACACCTCTTTCATCACATTTCATATGTGAAGGTAAATCTTAATTTGTCCTCTGCTGTAAGAGCAAAAGTGTCCTTCATCTTACCACAATAAGTGCCCAGGAAGGAATACAGTCACCAACAGTGAAGGAAAACTTAGTAAGACTGGAAGGAGAATGCATTTCATGCAGCTGACTGGCAGGCTGACAGTTTTAGAGCACGATTAGAGGACCCGCAGGTGCTTCTCCTGCCTCGGCTGCTTTATTGGTTGTTTTTTTTTTAAAAAAACTCTTCTTCACTCAGACCTTGTCACCTTGCTTGAGATTAGCAGCTAATGCTGATACTGTCTCACACAGGTTTCATGCAACGCACACGAGGAACAGGCCGGCCGTTCTCCGCGCGCTGCTATCTCACCTCTGTGGGCAGCGTAGCGGCGGTGCGACAGGCTGGGTATCCCTGGCAGCCCGCTGCTCATGCCCTCACGGTGACGCGCCACGACGCCACCTTTTTCCTTAGGAAAGGGGAATTTTTGCTTCATCCTCCCGGCAGCGGTTAGCTTAGCCCCGCTGGAACATGGTGATGGGCTGGTACTACGCAGGTATTGTTCTTACATGTTGGGAAAGAATGATAATTCACTTATAGAAACGTCTGAATCTTTCCTGATTCAGAAGATTATTTTCACTTGCTAGTGAGTCGCACTGAATGCAAAATTTTGCCAGGAGAAAGGATATGAAATACCACTATAGGACTTCAGGGCTAGTCAGTGTTCTGAATTCAGTAAAGTCTGGTTCTGCCTATTAATGGCACACAATAAAAACTCAAACCAAAGAGCTGTCATGGATATATCACAGGCTTTGCCAGCTTTAGCTTTGGGACTTCTAGAAGGAAGCTTGCTTACAGTACAAAAAGGCAGCAGATCTCCTACTCCTTTGAAATTCAATGATATCAACTTCCTTTAAAGAGCATAGGCCACAATTTTAAAGTTTGTGTCTGAATGATTTAGAAAACTCATCCAACAAGCTTGCTAAAATCATTCTGTTGAGAGGAATTTTATGTACGCAACAGAAGTACATTTCTGGTACATGGGATATTTTCTGAATGCCCATTTCTAGTAGAAAATTAAAAAACACCACCACACCAAAACTTTCAAAGAGGACATCAAGGGCCAAATACCAATCCCCTGAAACCACAGCAATTCTCCCACAGATATCAACAGGACGAGAATTTGGCCCTATACGAAATGTATTTCACACTTCCAACAGCTCGGGAACATTATCTATATTCAGTGAGGCAGCGCTGTGAATACACTTCAGTACCACAGTTTGCATGAAATCATCAGCCAAAATTAACTAACAAGACTGTGAAAGAAAGTGAACATGTGTCCAGCTGCTTACTCTTTCCATTTGAACTTTACTTGGTGCATTCTCTTCAGTCAAATCAATTAATCAAGCACTGTAATTTGAACTGCAGGAAAACGCATGGGGAGAATTTATACACGGGGTGTCTGCTATCAGAAAGGGCCATTCACGAAATGAGTCTTGCTGAACCCATCTCTCCGTAATTCTTAGAAACTGGGGTGTGCGATGATGATTTAGTAAACATCTGTGACTCAGTGTCTAAAGCACGGCTATGACAGCCTCTGGGAGAAGTGTTACTAACTGCGCTGCCTCAAGTATTTTCCTGGCCAAAAGATCACATGCCAAGTCAAACACCCTGGGAAAAATTAATGATCCTCCATGCTTCCACGGCTTTTCCTTCGCAGTCCTAGCCCACCGGTTCGTGCGCCTAATTGTTACAGTTTTGTTTACCAGCGGCTTTAAAAGCTGACGTTAGGCAGCCCGCGTCCCACGGTATGTCAGAGCTGCGGGAGCCGAGCGCGGAGTGCAGTCGGGTTTCAGCGTTCGTAGGAGGTGTGGGGATTTGTCACCGCGCCAATGACCTCTCCCCACTCCCTGACACGGGCTCAGCACCACTTCAGGGTAAAACAAACTGTGTGTCCTTCTCTAGAGACCGATTACCAGGTGAGGACAGTCAAATCACATACTGTCTTAATCACTCCCACCCTTTTGCCCTGGCGTATGATCTCCTGCCCTGGATGTTTGAGGGATAGCGTGGGGCTCGCTCTGCCGGCAACATCTGTGCAGGTACATCTGCACCGCAAACTAGCGCAAGGAGAAAACCTCCCACTTCAAAGGTCTCCACAGCAGGCCCCTTCATAGCCTCTGTTCAGCTTGTATCACTGAGGAGACCAGGATCTCTTCCATGCTCCTGATCCATACAAAAGCAAAAAGGAAAAAACCCCACATCACTTAGTAAATGGTAAGTCTGACGTTAAATACTACGGGTAAGGACACTTAAGGGTTCAGAAGGACTAAGTTTTTAAGTGAATGAAAGTGCATCTCACAAGATAATTACGTAATCAGAATGCTTAGGTACAACTTGCAATTTTCCTTTAAAAATCATAATAGGTATTTTACTAAAAGGTCGTGATAGGAGTATTTTCTCCTACAAGATATGACACATGCAGGTCAGCATGCTATATGCCGTAACACCGAAAAAACCACTGCAGCTTTGCACAAGTCAGACATGGCAATGACAGCCTCTGCACCGTTGTCATACAAGCAGCAGCGAATCTCAAGATTGCTTACAGCTACATGGCTGTAAGCGTGGCTCAGTGAAGCACCATGCCAATAAACAGGAGTAAAGTCAGCACAACGTTGGCCTTTGCAAAGAACAAGGTGCCACGTTCTCGCCGATGCTTTCAGGAAACTGTGCTGTTGCTATTTCGCACGGCAGCGCTGAGCCTGCTTCTCGGTGCTTGGCAATGAACACCACAACCTAAAATCTGCAACCACAGAAATCGTTACCTGCAGTAACCAAGAAGCGGGAAGGATGAAATCTGTATGCTTGCAGTCATTACAGTTCATCTTATTTGTCAGTTGAAGAAAGTCAACTTAGATTAAACCACTGTATGGAAAAAGAGTAGGCTATTTTATGTATAGATCAATCCAACTGTTCCATAACATGCAGGATTGTCAAAGCATGGTGTCCTACAAATTTGTGCTCTACATCTTTAGCGAACCCCAGACTCAGCTTTGTCCCCCAACACGTCTTCTCTTTCAAAAGCTGTAGCTGTCAGGTGGGCAGGTGGCACACGTATCATGGCTAGACGGAACCGGCTCCATCCATCGACAAGCCAGTAGCCACCTCTCATAAGGGGTAAGCAGTTACCACTGCATCTTTTTAAGACAGGTGTGGAAACATAATGCTAATTTTGCATTTCATTCCCCTAATTGTTTCTCAAAGACTCATAAAGCCTGTGCAAGCATCATCGCCGAGACCTTCAGCTCTTTGTCAGCTTGGGTGCAAAATGGGCCAGTGGGTATAAAAGTGTGCGTGTGGGGTGGAAACAAAGGGAACTGGGAAGGACAGGCAAGTGCCGCTCTCCTAAAAAAAAAAGTTTTAAAAAGCAAAAATGAGGAAAAAACATGAGGAAAAACTTCTTTACTGTGAGGGTAATGGAGCACTGGCACAGGCTGCCCAGAGAGGTTGTGGAGTCTCCTTCTCTGGAGACCTTCAAAACCCGACTGGACGCGTTCCTGTGCAGCCTGCCCTGGGTGATCCTGCCTTGGCAGGGAGGTTGGACCAGATGATCTTCAGAGGCCCCTTCCAACCCCCACCATTCTGTGGTTCTGTGACAAATGGAATGAAAGCCTTGGCAATAGGACACACTGCATTAGTATATAGGTTGAACATGAACTCAGCCCTCCAAGTTATGCAAGAAAGTAGTGTGATGGTCTTCTTGTGATCCCTCCCGGATATTTGCCTGCAACATAGCCACCCCGTGCAGTTTGGCACGTGTTTACGTGAGAGTGAGACAGCGAGAACAAGCCTCCCTGGCAGAACAAGGCGGGGAACGACAAAAGCGCAGCGCCCAACCTTGCTCGCTCCCCGCTCTTTCTTGCGAGCAGGAACTTGCACGTTTATGAAAAGGAGAGACAACTCTGCTTCTTTCTCGAGCTGCCACTTGCACGTTCGTTCTAAGACTGCCCTTATACCGTGTGAAAAAAGTGTTATCCGAGTAACCATGTACGAGGCTCGATCCACTGGTATGCTGCAACTGGCTCGCTGCAACTGTTTGCAGCGCTCGGATGATGCAAAGCAGCTGCAAGCCTGACTTACTTGGAGTGTTAAAACTGAGTTTATGGCCAGTCCACGTTACCAGAGCTAAGCTGCTGGAGCTTACCAGCAAATCTTTCCCTGTTTTTCTTTTGAACTTATGCCCAATTGTTTCTTGATTTATTATCGTTGTCCAGTACAAACAGTCCTCCTCCCCTTCCTACATCTGATTTTCTCAAAAATTCAAACACTTTCTTCCCCCACTCTTAATCAGTTATTTTCAGACAGCTCTTATTTACTTGCCTTGGGAAATCATTCCTTTATTTTCCCAGATCAGTTGGACTTATTATTGTTATACTTAGTCCTTTTTCGGCAAACTCCCAGTAACTCAGTACCAGTTTACAGAGGTGAAGATCAAGTAAAAATAACAAGACTAAACATACTTAACTTTTAATTAATTAGTTAAGTCTGTAGCAGTATACTGCAAAATTACTTGTGATCTTAAAAAGAAAAAAAAAAAGCAGTTGATCATACAGGATTATTTCTTTCTCAATTGGGGGGGGGGGAAGTTGTGTATTAATGTTTGTGTAAGTGAAAAAAGTTTTTTCACGCTTAGATGATCCAAGTGAAGGCATCTTGTATTTTGGAACATAACTGTATCCTAATATGTACCAGAACATATATTCTGGTGTTCACCAGGAGTACCAGTACTCCCCTCAGCAGGTATTTTTAATACTTTTAAGCTAACAAGAGCTATGGGTTTTATTTGGAAATCTCTTAAGGTATTTTTGCGTTTTTTTGGGGTTTTGTTGTTTTTTTTATAAAACAAGTTATTTTGTTTTCTTAAGTCATGGGTGAAAAAGGCCACTTTCTTCTTATGAATTTTCAAGTTGTGTAGGAATCCTATTATCTATTAGCCATGCATACCTACAGGAGAGTGGATGGTTAATTAACCTCACTTCAGCTTTGAATAGCCAGTGTTTAAACTGTCTCTCTCAGCCATAAGATGATTATCATGATGATCATTAACAGCACACCACAACAGAAAGCTTTCAGCATTCCTGTTGACATAATTCTTCATTTTTCAGACTGTCACCAGAACCACAGTGAATGCAGAATGACTGAGCACTGTCATTTCCACCAATTGCTTTCTCGCTTTAGTAGAATTTGATCTCTTTGCTCTGCCGTGTGCTCAAAGGGGAGAAGAGAGCTTAGTTCTTCTGAGAGAAACCAGATCAACAGCATGAAGTCTTCCATTTATGGACCATGATGGTGGAAGCAGAGCCAGCTATCCCAGGTTGCTGCT
Organism: Phaethon lepturus; assembly: GCF_000687285.1. Classification (NCBI taxonomy): domain Eukaryota; kingdom Metazoa; phylum Chordata; class Aves; order Phaethontiformes; family Phaethontidae; genus Phaethon; species Phaethon lepturus. Next base: position 34,637 of record NW_010544079.1, on the reverse strand, counting down.
CCAAAATGCATTGGGCTTCTCCTACAAGGGTGTGCTTCTTGGGCTGAAAGGTTTATTTCAAAGATTTGAAAGATTTCCCTAGCCGGTATTCAGCCTGTGACATGCACTCCTGGCACCCTGAAAGCAACTGGTATTTTGCTGTTGACCAGAAGAGCCCGGGGTTTTGCCACTAACTCTGCCACACCTGTCAAAAGTTACCCTACAGTGAGAAATTATTTGTTCAAAATAGATTAAATTCTCCACTTCTTGCATCAAGGCTGAGGTCAACCGTTTCTCTGTGAAAAATTGTCACCAGCAAACTGACCTGAGTAACCTGCTTTTCTGCTGAACAAATAGCCTAGTATAACCTGTGGAAAAAACAGCTTTTCTCAACTAATATAAGTTCTCGCCTCTTGCCTTTGTTTTTTTCCCCTCATTCATTCATTTGCGAAGGAGAATAATTTATTGTCCTTTCTTGTTTCTGTGTGCAGCTTTTTAAACCTTTACAGCCTTTTTGGCAATAGTTCCTTATTCCTCCAAGTCCTGACACATAACTTAGTCTTTTAGAAAGTCCCAAAATCAAACTCTTCCATTCATTACAAAGACAACACTGCCTGTATGAAAAAAATCAGGCAACATCGGAGAGCTGAACAGCCCGATTTTGCTCCAGAATGGTAACTCATCCCTCCCACTTAGTACACTCTCAGTAGATTTTTTTTTTTCTCATGTGTAACACAGATGCTACCTAAGTAATAAGTTGTAGACACAGATAACACTTTACGTAAAACATTGCCATCACTAGCAAAAGGCTTACAGATAAGTAGTGGCATAGCTTCAACTCCTGTATTGTTGTGGGAAGAGCACCTACACACACCTGGCTTTGTACCAGCAACTCTTAGTTGCTTCTAAGACCTGCCTAAGTTTACGGTGTTTGGCTCCGCATTTGCTGCTAATCTTAAACCGGACTGAAATAAAATTAGCATTTACCTGTACCATACACTGAGATTATCCGTGAATCGTACTTTAATGAAATTATTTCAAATACTACCATCAGCAGAAAGGGCTGCCGCAGTACAGCGATGTTCTCTTCTGTTCTTGTGTGATAAACTATGTAACACGCATTTGTACATAAATGGATGTTAAAGATGTTTTCCATCCGTGGGTTTACCCAATTATGCACATAAGATACTGGCAAAAACCTCAGTAAAAAATAAACTCAGGCACTTTTTCTTGAGAGCCTGGACATGGAAGCCTTACCGGTAAACCACAAATTGCTAACGCTGCGCTAGAGAAATATTGGAAGTATTTAAGGCAGTGGCAGCTATACCTGCTGGTGTTCCTTCGCGTGTGTACCAGCCATCTGCAGAAGCTGCTTTGCGTTTTACAGACTTCTTTCTGCTCTTCTCAATTCTGGTGTGTCAGGGAGATAAGGTGCAGGCCTGTTCTGTCTACCAAAACCAGTTAACTGTTAACATTTTATGCATTAAAAAGGAAAAAAAGGGCTTTCACGACAGTCTACCTAGTCAAGACATTTTATGGATACTGTTTCAATTCTTTAAAAGCATTCATGAACTGATGAAAATTCCTTGCCCAAACTGACAGAAACATGACTTTCAGGATACAGTTACCACCCTATTTGATTATTGAAAGACACCTGGACACATATGCATAATTTCACTTAGTTTTTTTCTTAGTACTCCGTTTCTGAGTATTTTGTCATGATTTTACTTCCCCAGCGAGGTTAGATGTTGTTGACGTCCATTACTCCTCACAATTTCCAATGCATTGGTGCATTTCCTTCTAGGGATACTATTTTGGAACGGCCCCTTTACCTGCTTGTTTAATCCATGATCATCTTCCCATTTTATTATCCATTCCCCAAAAAACAAGCAGTGCAAACTGAAAGAATCAGTGATACGAATTTTGGTATACCTTTGGTATATTTTGCTAGCATCAGAAGAAGCGCCACATGTGCAGAATAACATCATCTTCCTTCCTAGCACCAATCTGAAGAACTTGGCACATTTTTCTAGTGTTCTGTGTCACAAAATCTGCTTGTACAGCCTACAAGGCGAAAGAGTATACTACAAGGGAAAAAATAAACAAAGATTGCACTAAAAATGACATGTGAGTCTCTGCTGGAACTAGCCAATAACAAGATAACTTTGAAAAAGGGCAGCGGGTAGGAGAGACTCAACCTCTAAAGAGTTTAATAAGTTGTCTAGCCCCATTTCTGCTGTCAGTTACTCTGGCGTATATGGAGGATCAACGCTTTGAACATCACGGAGCTAACACCAGATTTATACCTTGTGTAACAGAGCAGAACGCAACACAACAAATATGTGGAAAGGAAAGGATATTGCCTTTCTTATCCAATGTTATTTCAAAGTTTATGCTTCCGACTCCGCAGAAGTCCATTAAAAACCTCTAAAAATCACAGTCCTTGCTTTAGGACCGCAATAGTTGACTTCAGTTATATTGTAAATAAAGAGCCTTGAACAGTAAATCTCTTCATAATCAATGGCTTTGGTATATGCCCAAACAAAACCTCCTGACACCTACTTAAGTTTAACTGTAATTTTTCCAACACAGCCCTTCCCCCACTCTACACTTTTGGCTGGTGATAACGTAGCAGTGGCACCGATTGCCTCATCACGCAGCCAGTTGTCGCCTCCAACCCCCAGCACTACTCTCAGCACCACAAACGCTTCGCTCGTCTTTTGCTAAAGTCAGTGAGCCTGCTGCAGCTTTTGAAGCGAAGCAAGGTGGCAGGTGCTGATAAAACTACAGTGTACAAAGATTAAATTTAGGGAGAAACTTCTCAGTCATGAGTGCATAAAGCATCCGTACTTTGTGTCAAAGGTTACCAAGAGCCTCTTTTCTGGACTACTTACTCTGACCTTCGGAGAAGACTACGGAGATCCCTTGAAATTGGGATGAGGAATGCACGATCTGTTAACAGATCAGGTTTTTTCCTTGGAATTTCAATGCAGGAAAGGGTATTTTTCCGAGACCGGAACCACAGAAATATGCAAACAAGAGGTCTCACTGATGTAAGGTGTCCGAAAAATATCAACATTTTCCGTGCATTTCTTTTTTCCTTTACTAGAATTTTAAGTTACTATTTCCAAAATGTTCCTTCCTTGCAACAAGCACCCAGTTTTCCAATATCCACACATGGATATTTACATGGGCAGGAATTTTGAATTAAAATGACTCTATTCTATACAATAGTTTCGTATAGATGTGCAAATACCATTAATATCATAACTCCATGCTTAAAAAAATATTTCATTGACTTAATTAGTTTCTGGTATCATGTGTTTGGCAGTAAACAGAATCACAAAACCAATGACCTCATAGAAGCACTTAGAAGTGTGAAAGGTGAATGACCAAATAGCTGTTATTTTAAATACAAGTTAAAATTTTTTATGATACAGTTATGTGTAAGGAGAAACAGCCACTGCTTCTAAAGGACCAAAACCAACCTTAATAAGACCACACAAAGATTGGAGAAACTATTATGTTGCTCTTATCATATATATGTCTGCTAAAAACCTAGTTAGCTGACACTAACAGTTACAACCGTAAAATTATCAAGAATTCAGTCATATTTTAAATGTCGATGCACATAGCTGTAGGTGGTTCAACCTGCATTTACTCACAAAAGAATTTGGTGCCTTCACTTCTACGGATGTCTAAGGCCTCTCTATGCCGATGATTATCCGCAGCTAATTAACACAATCCCAAAGTTTTGAGGACCCAGAAGTGAGGAAGTCATTCTTCACTGTAGTTTGTTTTGTCAAGATTTTTTTACTGGAAAATTTAAGTTTGTGATGCATTGGTAAATGTCTTTAAAAAGAAAATTTAAAAGAAAGTTTTATGGGATTTTTGTTACCGTACAATGTTAACACCTGCTATTAAAAAGGAAATAACTATGAAAGACATACCCACATATTGCTCTACGGTTCCTTTATAACAGGAGTCTGGTTTATCTCAGCACAGCTTTGGTACCCTGTTTGTAATTACAGTGACATCTCCCTGGGATTCATATAACACTACCAAGAAACCAAGTATCTGATAAACATCAGTTATGCCATTATTTGTCCCATTTGGACTACTGAACAGTCCCTACTTTTCTTAAGATTATTGATAACATTTATTTTTACTAAATTTTTTCCAGATTTTGGCTAGTTTGATGAGCAATTCTGGCAATATTGCCACCTGCACAAAAAGGACTTTAATCTGAATGAATTGGCAGAGCCCAACACTCTAACAAAACTTTTCACTGTAAACACAGCCCCTCGCTGCTCCGGGGACATATTTAACCCTCCCTAGGGCTTCCCAGGTTTCAAAGGGATGAGGCATATGGGGAGACACAGGAGTGGGGAGGAAGCAAATGGTAGCTTGGCTCCTGTGGTTTTTAGCCCAGAAGGTCTGACCCATACTGGTTAGTGGAAAAAAAATACTGTTCATTTCTAGTTGGGTGGTTGTTTTGTGGTTTTTTTTTGTTTGTTTTTTTGTTTTTTCCCCAATGGCAAAAAACTCAGTTTCAGTACTTTCACTCCCCCTCTCACCACCCAAAATATTGTCAGTGTGATTTCAACAGCTGGGGAAACTTTTTGCCTATTATTCATAACAAATAGGCTAGCTCAGCTGCCAAAAGATTTTTGATTCCTTGAAAGGAATTTGTACACAAAAAAAATATTATACCACAGTGTGGATCAGAGGATGGGGAGGAAAATGACAACAAAGACCACAGAAAATGACATGGAAATAGGGAAACCTATAATTATGAATCACAAATAGCACACATTGACTCCTCCTCCACAGGATTTGCAAGGTCTTTTGAAGCTGTAGCTAGATATAGAAAGGTATGTAGGAACTTAAAGTCAAATTTACATTTCACAGACATTGTCTTCTGCACAGTGGCATGAATGAACACAAACGCTTCTGTAGTGCAGTGCTATTCCCTATTAGACATTAAGAATTTATAGAAGGATTAAAAAAAGTGTACTCCATATAGTAGTTCCTTTTTTCCCCTCTTCACACTTGGCAACAAAATTCTGCTTTTAGACGGATGTTTGTGAGCATCAGAGATGTGGTTTAGATGGTGCCTTTAGAACCTTACTGCAATGTGACACAATTTTGTTAGGTATGTTTTCGCTCATTTTTGTCATGTACTCTCCCACCTTTTAAAAACTAACAAAAAAACCCACCCCAAAACCACAACCAAACACCACCATAAGATTTTCACAGATTGATTTGAAACTATAATTTCTATGGTACAAGTTACATATGTATTTCATGCAACGCTACATAAGGTTTTCCACAGTGACATATGCTTTCAATGAATTAAAATCAGCTTCTGTGGTGCAGTAGAAGCCCTGCCTGAAACACAGGCGAACCACCTGAAACATGAAAGAGTTCAAACAGTAATAAAAAGCTCCATTAACATCAGCTAATAATACACTGAGGTATTGAGTAATACATCGAGTCATAAGAAGAATAAACATAGATTAAGCACAGTCTTTAAGCCTAACGACATCATGCCTCAAATTATAATGCAGATAAACAAACACCAGAGCTCAATCACAGGCTACTTTATCATTCCTTAAACTGTAATAAACAAAATATTCCTCGTGTGGAGCAAGCTGGGATTCCAGGCACAGCCTTTCGATGTAGAATAAAACTTTCTCGTTGAGACACAAGCCAGCATACTAGGGAGGGGGTTGTTGTTATGAAACACCTCTTTTCATTTACGTTTTCTAAATATTTGTTTATTAATGTAGAAGGCTTGAGTCACATACGACCACTCAAGAAGCAGAATATTGTCAATAATCACATATTATGCTTTATTCCCCAAAATAGGAACCCACATAGTTTTCAGTGTTTGATAAGGAGTGTCAGCGATATTAAAATAATTGTGTGTATTCAAAGTATTTTGTTTCCATGCATTATAAAATCTTTTGGCTGTGCATGATGCCATTAGAGAGCAACGTACAGCAGATTCAACGGAGGCATTGAGCACTTCTGCCCTTGATGTCCAAGCAAGGACTCTTACCTAATAGTTTCCACAGCAATGTTCACGTGGGAAAAGTGCTTGTCCCTTTACAAAGCCTGCAAGGCACCGACTAGCTCACGTAACAGGAACGTCACTGTAGGCCAAATTGAGGGGAAAAAAAGTATCTCCGACGCATCCATAAGAGAGGAGAGGCCACTACCGCCTCTCAGCTGTGCAAATTCAGGGCTTCAGACTGAACGTGGGCCAGTGCGAGCTCCTGCGTGGCTTCACAAATTGGCCTAACAGATATGAAACCGGCTGAGTAATAAAACCTAAAGGTTAAAAAAAAAAAAAAAAAGTAGCAGAAGGCAAGCACTGCCAGTTAACAGCTATTTCTTTTCAAGGCTGTCATCTGAACTCTATGAACTCACAGAGAGATTTAGGCACAAATGCAGTGAGTAATGTTATATATAATTTTGTGCAACACCTAAGGGATGTTTCCTCATCTATCAGCTTCCACGCTAATTTGAAACATTTACGGTGTCAGCCCAGATGCGCGCTGGGGAAAGCGCGCCGTCAGCCTTTCGCATGACCTCCCTTTCAAGTCCATCTCCACCCAACCTCTCGGTTTTGGTGAGCGCAAGGAGCCAGCCTCTGCAAGCAGCCCGCTTTCCCCGGCAGGGAAATTCATCCTTTACTCCGTTTTGCTTCCATGGACTTTCGAAGAGCAGAAGATCCCTGCAAGCGTCTCTGAAACTGTGCCACCGTTCTCCTCCCACTCCTCCCCTTTGCCTTAACGGCAACAGCCAAGCTTAAGCCAGGCTGCCCATGGATGAAGTCTGCTTTGTTTTACTGACCTGTGTCATCTTCTAGCTGACCACCCATCTTTTCGTTGTACTTCTGAGGGGACTGCCTTATCCTGCTGGCAACAAGCACTTCAGAAACCCCCCAAAACAACAAATGAGGCCCAGAAGGCTTAGCAGTTTGGTTTCATAGATGGAAACTGGGACCAGTATACAGGTGACTTTTGATTTGTTTGTAGCTATTACACATGAACACGAGAGTTAAAAAAAAAAGGAAAATGTGGGGTTTTAGACACGTTTGAGAACTGTGCTTCAAATAGAAGTGCTATTGCAGCTTTGCTACCCAGGCAGCTGCATGTCCTCCAGTAATTAAATGTTAATTCAGTATGACAGATATTGAATTAAAGAAAAACACCCAAACTTTATTCATTCTCCAACAAGCAGCTTGTTCTAGACACGTTCTGGGTTCAACTTTGGAAAGACACCTGTGCAAGAATACCAGATATTGCGTATTTTGAAAGATGCACAGATGGAAATAGGAATAATTGTAGAGAAAGCTTCTCCCTGGAAGTGCCAGAACAATATTTTAGACTGTTTGCCAGCATTGTGACCACAAACTAGTAAGCATGGCTTTTGATTACTTAACTAATAATAAACACACTCAGCCTATTCAAATTGCCTTAACGATCACAAGATCATCTTTGCTTCTCCAGAAAGAGCACGCAGAAAGCTTACGACTTTTAAATAAATGACCTTAATTTGAATATTGAGAAACTCCTGCTAAAAGTTTCATGACATACACACAGCTTCTATTCATATTAGAAAGTTTTTCTCTAGAGTTCCAGACCACATTTGGCTCCTGTGCACATACACACATACCAGGAGACTGTAAGGGACCCTTGCTGCTTCTCCAGCTCTGCTGTGCAATTCAGGAGTCTCATTTGAAAAGACCATCTCCTGGTGACTGCGGTTTCAAATTGACAGAGGCCCATGGAATAGCATTTGTAAGTCTGCTTTAATAAGCCAGATCCCACTGAAGACGCGTTCTTCTGTGTCAAGTATCTTTGCTTTTTGTTGTTCCTTAGCCCGGAGTCGACTATGACATTAATCTATGTGCAATAATTAGCCAATACCTCACAAATGGAGCTTCAGATTTTTTGCAGAACTTCATCACGTCCAGCCAAATATATGTAAAATCAAGGCACCCAAGAACATGTCGAGGTGCTGAAGCGAGATGCGATTCTGCCACGATGGCCCTGGCACACACTTGGCTTGCGCCGAGATACTCTTCTCCCTTGCGGTTCCCAGACGTGAGCAGAGGGCTAACACACGCCGTCTTTGCTTCCAGGGAACTGTGGTCACCCCGCTGCATTTAAAGCCCTTCGATTATCCCTTTTTTCTATGACTCTGTCAAGTCAAGGTATGAACATTTCCGTAACTCCAGCACCCAACGCATCCTGTAATACTCAGTTCTGTGATTTAACCATAAGCCACGATTTACCATGGCTAAAAATCCAGTCCCTGTAGCTGTTTTAAAGTTGCTGCTTAGTGATTTTGTCAGCAGTACGCCCCAGTTCATGCAGTACAAAGAATACCACTGTTCTTAACCTAATCTTACTCACAATCCGTGGTTGTCTTGGCTTCTGTGAACATCTTTCCCAATTTGTATCTTTTAAATTGAAAAAATGCAAATCAGCTAAGCCTCTTCAGAGATTGTTCTGTATCTCTCGACATTTAGTCTCACTCTTCATTTGCTTTCTTTCCGATCCTGTGAATGTATTTTTCCCTTTGGTCTCATGACAACTTAACTTCCTTCAGTGTTTTGTGGGTTTTGTTTTGGTTTTTTTCCCCTTCCAGTGGCTGTATGAGAAATCTTCCCCCCCATCCTTCAGCAACTGGAACAGTACTTAAATTACTGGGACCTGTAAACCTCCCTCAGCTCAGGCCTGGAGGCAGGTGCTCACCGAGTCGTACCTTCCTGCCTTGACAAAACTGGTGTTTGGCTGTGTTTGCTTTCCATGAAACGAAACCCAAATGTTGGGGCTGGAGGCGTGAGGGTGGTCTCCAGCCCGGATCACCAGCAGACACACCTGCCAGTTACAGCCTGTAGCAGCCACCGTCACTGACAGTTTCCAAAGAAGTCCAGGGGACCAGTAGTTCGTAGTTTCCCTCCTCTGCAGGAGCGATGCTGACTATCATTGTGTCACGTTCACTAGCTTCCTCATTACAACTGTACCTGTTTTTTTTTTGGTTGGTTGGTTTTTTTGGTTGTGGTGGTTTATTTTTTTTTGTTTACACACTGGTGAAGTCAGACTTAAACCCCTGCCACCCCCCAGGTGGTGCCTGAAGTCTTCCCTGAAGGCTTGGGCTGCGCTCACCCACCTTCCCCTCCCCTGCTCTTGAGGCCGGCGCCGACAGCCACAGTTCACAGCTCAACAAATTTGTGCCGAATCCTGTTAAACTCCAGGTAAGCAGCGTCAGGTCCTGGTGATTTGTAACACCCATTTTACAGATTTGGTCCAAAATCCCTTTGGCTGGCACTTCAGCTTGAAGCAGTACCTCTGGCACGTTCTCCATGACACCAAACCTCGAGGTCAGAGCATCGTGAAGCACCTCCAGAGTAAGTCCTACACACTGAGAGATCATCAACTCACCTTTCTTTACCGTGGCCTTTCCAGCCTTAGCTGCTCTTTTTGTTCTTCAGCTATTTATTGGTCTTACAGATTGCTCTGCAGGTTTGCAGTAACTTATTAGTAGTAATATTCAGCAACTTGGCAAGTTATTTAGTCCTGACCTACTTGCCAGCAGAGTAGCATTTTAAATTTATATAATTAAGGCTCCTCTTTTTCTATCTTGAGCATCCCTTCTACAATTTAAAGGAGTACTTTTTCACTTTTAATAGTAATAGATTCTTATGAGGATAGTTTGATTACTGTTCCCAGTTATTATCCTAGATCAAAATAGAACAATATTGCTCATTTTCTGATTGATACTGTGGCTTATACCGTTGAACAGAAGCTGAGCCACACAAAGGTCTATAGAATCAAAATGCAGATCACCAACGAGGACTGATGCAGATATTAATGTGTCTGCAGCTTCTAAATGGGACAATACCTTTCTATATGGACCAAGCCTCCTTAAAAGCATATTGTTTATTTTTCAGATGAATAGCGGCCTAATTATTGACCTCCCTGCCTTGACAGAAGAAGACAATGCATTTTTCTAAGTTTAACTGTAAAAGCTCAACGATGTGTAAAATGAGCCTTGAGTAAGATTATTAGATGCTATCAGCTTTTCAAAGCGGGTGTGTGACAAGATCTGATAATGCGTTGAGGATCAATGCATCTGTCCTTCTTGCCTCTCTGCTCTCCTGGAGAAAAAGCAACTGTCAGACCTAGTGAAGAGATCACAGTTGCTGAGCAACAATAACACAAATATGGCATTGACTTGGCAGCAGAAAAAAAAAATAATATTCTTTTGAAATTATAACCACCAAGAGAAAAGAAGCCACATCACACAAACTGTGTTAACACTGAAATATTAGTTACACTTTCCATCAGAAATCCTGATACAGATACAATAGTCACATGGTAAAATGTATTCAAAGAGCAAATGTCACTAGTATGGAAAATATTAAATAGAGCATTGTAAGAGTAAATGAAGAGAGATTAATCTGAGTTCTGTGAAGTTACCCACAGAAACTCCTACTTTACATAGAAATTATAACATGACCCAGCAGAATGCGACAGAAAAATTCTTCTATTAGGTATATTGGATGTTTTAAATAACCATAGAAAAGATTATAATTTGTATTGGATTATATAGGGCTTTTTCCTAATGGATCATTTGCCACTTTGAGTTAAGCACACTAGACTTAATTTAATCAAGCCACAGGAGTTTGAAACCCTCTGGACTAATAGCTGATTCACATTATTTGTCATCTTTATTTCGGGCAATTGCTTGCCATTTTCTAATTTGTGAATTACAGGCTGATGGACACGAGCCTCCTGGAGCTTTCCCCAGTGTCGCTTAACAAATTCAAAGAGCAGGACTCATTGGCTAAATCTCCATATGAAAACCAAACATGTGAAAATTAAATGATCTAATGTAACAAAGGAACAAAATTAATCCTTCCAGTATTCTTTGTTTGTCTGTCCTTAACCACTACCTTAGAGAAGTGTAAATCAGAGGTTGAAATGATTCATTTCAAAAATGAAATCGAGCACACGGCTACCTTTTCATTTCCTTGTGTCCTTTCACTTCCTGCTTTCTTCCCTTCCCCTTGAAAGGGCTATTTCAACAAGAGCAAGTAAATGTATATAATTGCAAAAGAAAATGTTAATATAACATTTACACAGTTCAACAGCTTCAAAGCTGTTTCACTGAATGAATACGCAAAAAAAAAGATGACTTCTACAGAGGGCAAAACCCCACCAAATTGCAACTTCAGTGGGAAATTGTTGCAGTGAAACCTTAAATGCAGAAACAAAAGAGAAAGGGGGTGGGGAAAAAAAAAATATAAATCAAAGTCTCATCTGCTACCTAATTCAAACCATTTAGGAGCTCTGTGCCTAAGCCAAGGATTACCAGTGATACCATCTCCTTCAGCATGCTGTGCCTAAAGAAAGCATCCCTCTTATTAAAAAGGGAAAAAAGTTTGAAGCCAAATAATTCAGGCTTGCATAAATCTTTAATAGGAGCTACCCTCCCAGGATTGGCTGCACTTTCTTTTCTCTGCCCAAGGGAAACACAATATGTCTTAGAAAAGAAAAACAGTAACTCCATCTTGTGTGTTATACGATATCTTCCAGTAATCCAGAGGATTTTGCCTTTGTCTGTCATAAACAAAAGGCCACCCATACATAATGTGTCCAGGCTTTTTCAGGCTCCTCACCTTAGCAGGTGACACTCAGGAGATGGACGGGGAATACTTAGCCCGCCAGTCGCTGCAGGCAACTTAACTCTCATGGCAATTTAGAAATTGGGGGGGGGGGAACCCCACGACCCAAGGAAAAAAACCAGATTCCTCCTTTGTAAGAACAAAGCGTTATTTGCACTCTACAGTTGTCCTGATTTTCCAGAGATCTATTTAAAAGCTATGCTACTGGGCCAAACCCACATGTTTTCATGCTGTTTTGTGTTGTTTGGGGTTTTTTTTGTTTGTTGATAAAGAAAGTTCTCTCAAAAACCTCACTCTCCACAAATTATATGTAGAAACTAGAGGAAAAAAGAACAGTTTAGACAGAAGTTTCAGACCTCAAGATTAGCACTTAGACGTTTAGTTATATTTTAAATCAATAACAATAAATAATAAATCCCTATTTTCCTACTGCAAAGAAAATACCCGAGGTGCTAAACAAACATCTGTAACAGTTCAATCATGAAAAGAATAAGAAATATTGTGAAACCTAACAAAGCATCAATGTCCAAAGCAAGAAGAAAAATAAGGAGGGAGAGGAGGGCATAGCTTTTGAAAGGGTGGGGGTGGCAGCAGGAGGAGTGGAGCAGCCCCCAGATGTGCCACCCGGCAGCACCCACAGCTGGAGCTCGGCCAGGACCCCGCACACCACGGGCTTTGCAAACCTGGGGTTTTCCAGCCGAAAAAAATGAAACGCTCCTTCGGAAACAGAGGGTTTAAGTGGCACCGGGGCAGACCCGGTCTGATGACAGAGCTGCGACGGCAAGCGGCGGCACTGCTTTCTGCGGCGGACCGGACCTGCTGGGGAGGGATGCTGTCGGACCAGCCTCCAGGCTGCAGGGACACATGTGGCCAGATTAGAGCATAGAGGAGTCCCTGAGAATTTTTTTAAAATCAATTTGTGTACATATGCTAAATAGTAATTGGTGTGAAATGAGGCTTCATGGGTCTTTTGTTGACTAGCATTGAATGACCTGTTAAATTTTCAGTGACAGGCACTGGCTATCAGATAGCAACTACGGAAATTGAGGCACATCACCCTCAGCAGCTTACATGGCAAGTGCAAACGGCATTAATTGGAATAGTCTTTCAGGCTGACGACAAGATAAAGCTTTAGCACAAGTAGTACTTGTAGCCCGTGACAATAAATCATTTTGCTCTTTAGCTGGGGGTGGATGGGTTCTGTCTTGTTTGACAAAAACAAGACAAGCGATGCTATACTGTAATCTCCAAAGGCTAAAGTGTGACCTAAGTTGCTAACAGCTTCTAATATTTCCAGGAGAAAACAAGTATCAGAATGCAGTTTTGTTTGGTTAACGATGCCACTAAAAACACAGAACTAACAAACTTGGATTGGAGTAAGTATATCATTTCACACATTGCTTATAGAATTTTATTTAAAAATATACTCCCCCTGCAGCGCGCAGAGATTTCTCTGGGATAGCGCATCTCTTCTAAACTCACACACATCAAGCAGACGTCTCTCAAGGCAGCAAATTGTAATGCAAAAATCACAAGTATCTGGCATGCCAAAATGCTCCGCGCTACGGGAAAGACGCTCGTAAATACGTCACCGCCCTATAGCGCTGGGCGGTGAGAGCGCAGGCAAGTCTACGACGCTGCCTCCCATCACCACCATCCTCCCCGTGCTCTGCCCCTCCCCTCGCACCACAGCCTCTCCCAAACGCCGCTTCTGCCCCCACTCAGGCTCCCGCGCTTCACGTGTTTGGCACGTCCCCAGCTGCAGCTGGCGGAGGGAACGCAGCAAGGCAACGGTATGTGTGCAAATGCGGTTACAGAGCTGACTTTGTTCCATGGCAGTCCTCAAGCTTTAATCTAATCAAATTTGTGCCAGCAGCCTTACTGGGCAAATATGTTGCTTAGCGAGTGCTATGAAACCAGCACCCAGCGCTGACCTTTACATCAGCTGTAAGATGGGTCTCCTGGGAGCCAGTTTTGTATTGTTGCATGCAGGGGTTTTATGCTTGAACACTCTTTAAGATTTCAGGAGCATAAATAGGGCCATAATGGCTACCTGTGAGCTACCCATGAGGCTACACGGCTAGATGTGGGACTTGCCGCTATCAGGACGCTCCTCTAGCCGGCTGTGATCTGTTGCGTTAGGTTTATAGTATATTATACTCCTATTAGCCACCAGGAACTACATTCTATCTGCACTAAAGTATTGCACTACTCAGTCTTGGGTTGAGGAATATTTACTTTTGAAAAAGAAAGCACAAATGTAAATTAATTTGTCACTTACAACGTTTGGAATATCAAGTTTTGCATGGTTGGGGCTAATTCCATCAAGGAGCTGAAGTGTCACGGTACCAAGTGTGACCTACAACTAACTGGTTAACTCAGGTTCTCAGGCCTCAAGCAGAGCCCATGACTCGAGGCAAGCCTGCAGGTTGCCCAAGCAGCCCCCAAGCTCTAGCCTATGCCATGGACTCAGTCTTTAATGAACTGCTGTTTAGTATTGGGCCTAAAGTGTGTACATAAGACTGCGCGGGTTGCTACTTGCGGGGAACCAAGTACATTTCAGTATCAAAGGCACGGAATTAGTTCTACCAGACCCGCAGAAAACATTTGTAGGACTTACCTCCCACCCTTCTTCTAAGTGTCCTCTTTTTCCTCCCCCAAGCAACATGATGTGGCACTGCTTTGGGTCAGAGGAACCTGCTCATTGTGTACCAAATGGAAGCATGCAAGTCCTGTCATCAGCTTCAGACAGATCAAGAAAGTGAACAGTCAAAGTATCTCCCTTTGGTGATGAGGGAAAGGCTGTGGATGTTGTCTACATGGACCTCGGTAAATACTTTGACACCATCTCCCACAGCATTCTCCTGGAGAAACTGGCAACTCATGGCTTAGACAGGTTTACTCTTTGTTGGGTAAAGAACTGGCTGGACGGCTGAGCCCAGAGAGTTGTGGTGAATGGAGTTAAATCCAGTTGGTGGCTGGTCACAAGTGGTGTTCCCCAGGGCTCGGTTCTGGGGCTGGTCTTGTTTAATGTCTTTATTGATGACCTGGATGAGGGAATCGAGTGCTCCCTGAGTAAGTTTGCAGATGACACCAAGTTGGGTGGGAGTGTTGATCTGCTGGAGGGTAGGAGGGCTCTGCAGAGGGATCTGGACAGGCTGGATCAATGGGCCAAGGTCAATTGTACGAGGTTTAACAAGACCAAGTGCCGGGTCCTGCACTTGGGTCACAATAACCCCACGCAACGCTACAGGCTTGGGGAGGAGTGGCTGGAGAGCTGCCCGGCAGAAAGGGACCTGGGGATGCTGGCTGACAGCCGGCTGAACATGAGCCGGCAGCGTGCCCAGGTGGCCAAGAAGGCCAACAGCGTCCTGGCCTGTGTCAAAAATGGTGTGGCCAGCAAGAGTAGGGAAGTGATCGTGCCACTGTACTCGGCACTGGTGAGGTCACACCTTGAATCCTGTGTTGAGTTTTGGGCCCTTCACTACAAGAAGGACACACTGAGGTGCTGGAGCATGTCCAGAGAAGGGCAACAAAGCTGGCGAGCGGTCCAGAGATCAAGTCTTATGAGGAGCAGCTGAGGGAACTGGGGTTGTTCAGTCTGGAGAACAGGAGGCTGAGGGGAGACCTTATCACTCTCTACAACTACCTGAAAGGAGGTTGTGGTGAGGTGGGTGTTGGTCTCTTCTCCCAAGTAACTAGCGATGGGATGAAAGGAAATGGCCTCAAGCTGCTCCAGGGGAGACTTAGACTGGGTATTAGGAAAATTTTCTTTACGGAGAGAGTGGTCAAACATTGGACCAGGCTGCCCAGGGAGGTGGTGGAGTCAGCATCACTGGAAGTGCTCCAAAAAATGTGTAGACGTGGCACTTCGGGACATGGTTTAGGGGGCATGGTGGTGTTGGGTTGACGGTTGGACTTGATGAATTTAGAGGTCCTTTCCAACCTTAATGATTTATGATTACATGGCTCAGGATGTCTCTCCAAGTTAGCTGAGCGCTGTATCAGAATGCAGAAAGCAGACCTTTTGGAAAAAAAAAAACCCCAAACCCTTACCACTTGAGCAGAAAGAAAAAGAAAAATCAAACAAAGCAAATAACCTGGAGTTTTCTGTAGTAGCACATTAACCCAAGTCTGCCAGAAATCTTCCACTTGCCCAATCCTCTGATCTGCTCTTCTGCACTGCCCAAGTCCATGCCCTGATAATCCAACCCAGTGTAACCAAAGACTGACACTGCCTTGTGAGGCAGACCTGCTGCCCTGTTTGTTATGCGCTGTTTGGCAGCTGACTCTTCACCTAAGACACACACTATTGCTTTTGTTCCCAGATCGATTGACTGAACCTTTTATAAACAGGAGTAGGGAACTCAAGATTGTCGTGCAAAGGTTCGTGGCATGAACCCTTGCATACATCCAGAGATATGCCGCTCCACATGGACTTTCTTGCAAACAAAAACACTCACATAAATGCTTACAGAAAATGTTACTGAGGCAAGTTTATCACTTGCTATTTTTCTGCTCTATTTATCTTGTTCTTGTATGAACTCCCATTTGTCACAAGAAACCTAGGAGGCACCGCAAGCTTTTCAAGGCCAACATGTGGGGTGCTGGTGATGTGACAGGCACCCAGCAGACATTATCAGAAGAGGAGAATATCAGAACACATGATTTTTCTTGTTGTTTTAAAACCGTTGTTGTATCATGTCAAAAAAGCAGCTGTACTTTTATCGTATATAAAATAGAACACTAGGGGATCACACTGAAAAAAATTGTTTATACTGCTTACTGTTCTCCATCTTTTTTTCCCCTCACCGTTAATTCCTAGTTTTCATTGATGTTTCCCCTGGATTTCAGGGATCAATTCAGTCAGTTCAGCCTGGGCACATTCCAAGGTGTGGGCTGTGAACTCCTTCACAAGGCAGCTGGGCTTTTACTTGTCTTGATCTAGTTTACCCAGCAGTCACGCTAGAAGCAAAATGAGGATGACCAAGCCCTTCCATCCGAGGCAGCATTACTGCCATGATGTAAATACCCTTATCCTCTTCTGGTGCTGTGTTTTGAGGTTCAGCTTCCGCAAAGCTATGCCATAAGGGCAGCCGCTTCCTTGGGAACCTATTTCAGTTGGGTCTGTTTTCCTTCTCCTGGCTTTGGAAGAAGTTGACGTACAGGACCGCAGTACATGACTGCATCCTTTCTCTTCATTAAAAGTATCATTTTCATGGAACTGATAGAAATTTTTGGTTTGTTTTGCCTCAGGGTCTTCACAAGTCTCTTCTTCCTCAGCAAGTTTTCCATCACTTGCACATCACACAACCCTATGACTTCCAGCTAAAGACCTTCCTCCACTGCCAGTATGGATTCCTTTATGCAGTTTAGCTTCATCCATGCACGTTATTCAGGATTTACCATACTACTGTAACGAACATTTATTCTTTTGATATTCTTTAACACCTTAGAATTTCCCATTTTTCTAACATTGAACAAAATCCCAAGACAGAAGTTGGCCACTCTAGTTAAAACCACATCAGCAGGAGCTCTGAATCAATCAGTGTTTTATTTACTCAGTAAGAGAAACTGTTTAGCGCAAGAAGAAACTAATTTCTTTTACTCATTCACAAAGTCATAGCTCTGAAACTCATGGTAATCCACAAGCAGTCAAATCCCTTAAACAATAAAAATGAAGCCATTCATTTTGAAACCACATAGATGTAACACACCTGTTAGATATTGTTAAACACTTTAAAAGTTTCTCTTAATTGTGAAGAAAGTTCTCTTCAGCATGAATCATTTTATGTAACTAAACCTCACTTCCCATTATGCACTTGGCATTTCTCAAAATTTCAGCACTCAAGCCTGTCCATGCACATTTTTCCAGTTAGTCAATAGTATTAGAAGTTCCTTTACTCCACCCAGGGGTAGGTTCCAGCCCAGAAGAATATTCTCACTGCTGTAAAAACCTAAGTTTTAAATTTCCCTGCCAACATTTTCTTTTAGTGCTAATACTACTATTTCTAGCACTCCACTGGCTTTGATGTAGCTGGGCACAATTACTCTATGGAAACCTTTAAAAACGTTCCTTAACTACATATTGCTACCCCTCCCAACATACACATGCCTATAAAGGAATTGTCTGAGCAATCAGTATTATCTTCACCACCTGAAGACACCCATCACCGATGAGCTGCGAACACGCTGCTCTGTGTTGTCTGTCTTTTTTTGCATTTCTTTCCTGAAGACTGGAGTTTTGTTGAGTTTCCTGTGCACGTAGCTCTGCTATGCCTGCTGCACTCTGGATTTGAAGGTGACCTGCCAGTTTTGCAACAGCTTGGGTTTGCCAGCAGGCTTGCAAAGCCCAGCAACCATTTATTTCCCTGATGACTCCGCTGTAATTATACCATTTCTGTAGTCTGGTAGAATGTATTTTTTGGTGGAGATTAATTCCACATCTTTCAACAGAAAGAACAGACTAGTGTTGTGATGAGGATTCTATGGCACTTCTAGTGAGGCCACCAAACTTCTGATACCCTAGGGGATGAAAATTTTTTCATCCCAGTGGAAACCAGAATACTGTGTCTTTTACAGTTTTAGATTCCCCCCCCCATCAAGTAGAGAATTCTTCACATTTCTCTAACCATTTCATCTTTGTACCTCTTCCACTTAACAAGAGAATTAAGTGGTAAACTTAAGTGCAAGGACTCGTACTCCTTTGAATGCCTTTTAACTCCCTCTCCCTTACCAGATGCAAACACACAGACAGGGGACACGCAGCAATCGTGGGGACACCATCAGAAGAACTAGTGCTTCAGGTCCAGGGAAGGTATTTGCTGTCCATTTCTCACACTGTTTTTGTACGTTTTTCCCTCCCTCCTTATTCGTTTGTAATTGGCCTCTTAAGAACCTGCAGGTACCCGTTTTGTTCAACATCCACATTATAAAACATCGCAGTATTGTGCGTGGGCTGGCATGAAACAGGCTAAGTTGTTACAAAGCTTTGTAAAAGTACAGTCCCACAAAAAAACCCTTTAGTTGCTTTTCTAAATGTAGTCTAAACCAGGAGGAGTAGTGTGTAAAGCACAAGCAGTGTTTGTTTGCCTTGAATGAAAGGGCTACTGCTGCAGTATTTTCCCTCGTAAACTATTTTTCAGCATACTTTTTTCCTATCTGAATCGTCCATAAATCGTTGCCATGATTCATTATGCACCTATTAGTTATTTATAACAATATATTCACAGATTAACACGAACAGTTTTGGGCCATAAAATATTCAAAACATTTAATGAGTTGAATGGAACAAAGAATAAGAGTGCAATTGTTTGTTCCATAATTGAAATTTAAATGAAGAAATTACAACTCGGAGAGCAAGTAATACTCAGAATTTTATGTTTTGGGAATTGTTTCAACAGATACTTTTGCACCCCAGACTCAGATAAGCCATACGCTTAGAAACTAGTGCCTGCATTGAGAAGATGAATATTTTTCAGACGTTCATAGCACTGTGTTGTGCTGCATGCCTCCAAGGTTTTCTAATCTTTAATGAGAATGTTAAAAATTTGGTCTCTTACACCATAAGCACCTAGGAGGACATTCAATATGGGCTGCTACAGGAACTACTGTGCACGGCTAGAAGCAGAGTTACACGTGGAGCAGCCCAAACCACGGAGGGGACCTGCAGTAGCAAGAAGCACACGCTGGAGGAGATGACACCAATCCCAAAGCTCTCCTGGGGCAGAGCCAGGGTAAGAGCTGGGCACGAGCACTTTGCCATGAGAAACCCACCCCACAGCAGAGGCAGTGTTTGGGGCAGGCTACAAGGAAGCACTGCTGGAAGGGGTAGCCCTTGCCAAAGCAAAAACCAACGACACTGTGGCTGGGCCAGGATCTACCCTCCCTCCTGAGGGACAGCCCAGACCAAGTGCAAGGAGACCAGGATAAAGTTCTCACTGCAGCCTCCGCCATCCTCTAGCAGCAAGACCCCAAAGCCACTCAGCAGCAGCCCTCCTGGCTGGGTCAGGCACATCTCCACAGACCTCACACCATCCAAGGCCTGACACATCCACTCACGGTTCAGTTAATTTTTTTACATTGCTTCCCCCCCCCACACACAGAGGATTTCCTGTGAACACCTTCAAGTCTTAAATACTGGAGTACTTACTGGGGGAAGCACCATCTCCAGCCATCCCAAGACCGCAAAGACCATTTCTAAAAGCCATCCACCACAAGGCAGCTGCCCTAAATACAACAAGCAACAGGTACCACCAGGGAGACTGATTGCATAAACCAGCCCAGCTTTACCTGCTCCTTAAAAGGCTTCAGGTGCTAATAAGCCTTATCCTCTTAATGAATTGCAAGCCCTACCAGCTTTTGCTATTTTGGGTTAGGCTGGTGCTACTCAGCCCAAAGCAAATGGTGCTGCAGCAGCAGTTGGGAGGAACCTGACTGGCTGGAAAAATGTCCCTTTGCTTAGGGCAGGAGAAAGCTGCTACAGCTTTTTTTTTTGCTTTTTTTTGGTAGAGTTTTTTCCAGCTTTCATATGGTTCATACAACTTTGTGACAAGTCAGTGCTGTCGTTCTTGATGTGGTTGGCCCAGAGGCACGTCAACACAATGGTGATGCTCTCACATTCTCCCACGCAGGCTAATCAAGGGAAAAAGCCCATTTCCAGAGTGCGCTCCCTCTGCAGCCCATCTTCACTTCCTGCTTGCCACAAGAACCCAGCTGGAAAAAATCTAGTCTCAATACAAGGACAAGGGGAAACATGTTTCTAAACGAATGTCGGAGGTGCAAACGGGTCAGGTCATCTACCTACATAGCCAGCGTGCTTCTCCAACTCGTACTTTTCATATCGTACCTTCAGGGTTATCCCCGAAGGATAGACACACGGTACAACCATAACACCACTACAGCCTGGCCTCGGCTGGCGGGGTACAGTCACCCAGACGAGCAGCGGGCATCGCTTCGGCTGCCTAGTTGTACATTGCCAAATGCAGTAGTAACACTGGGACCTCAAAGGCATCAGATCAGACTGTGGTCATACTAGGTGTACGCTGATGCGTCCGCTCTGACTTCAGGCGGAATTACTGTCCCCTTTATGTTTTATTGACATGGAAAGACGGGAATCCGTGCTGCTGATGCCACCCTTTTATTTTATTATTTAATTTTATTATTTTTTTTTTATTATTCATATTTACGAAGGTTGACAGTAAATAGGGAATTCTGCCCTACTGACTTCGGGAACTGGTGTTCCTGGGGCTAGCCAGCTCTAGCTGTAGGAAAACCCTCATTCTCCCTTTTGTCTCTTTTTAGGTAAATGGTCAAACTTTACTATGGTCACCCTTAAACGTTCAGCATGAAGCATTTCCACGGAGCTCGTTGTAGTCCTCGTGACAGGCATGGGAACCACATCCCCCTCCAAAACTCCTCAGCAGCTTTTGTCAGGAGCGGCTAGGGATCGTCCATCTGTCATTAAAGTGTTAATTTGATTCGTTAACATAGAAAATATTCACCATTTCCCACTTTGGAGTAGATGGGCTGTGCCATCCTTTTAATAGAACTCTGCTGGAAATCAAACACAATTTTTATTCAGGGGAATGATTACAGTGTCTTGTTTAATTCTTGCCTAACAAATGTCAGCACTAATGTATTACAGATTATTCAGTCAATTTGATGGTTCCAGGTGAAAGAAAGGAACACAAATCTCTTCTTTTAGTGTAAAAAGGGTCAGCTGGATGACTTCCACTGCAGGAGCCGAGATGAGGCTTGACATGAATCAATCAAGCAGGCTCAATTTTACAGTTATAGTGCCTAATGCCTAAACATGAGCGTATGGGTGGAAATTAGCACCCGATTATGAGCATACATGATCTTCCCTTGGAAGACAATAATATTGGCATTAAGCTTCTCAAGAGGGAAGATGCTGCTGGTTTTTAATATGTCTTAAATTATGTCAGGAAAAACACTGGAACATCACACAAAAGCCACAGTCAGTGTATATTGCTATCTCATAGAGCTGGAGATCTTTACAACAATATTGACACAGGAGCAGGCAAGCAAATGTCAGCCAATATAACATATGAAATACTTAACGTAACCAATTTTCAGCTGTCAATCAGCAGGGAATAATGACTGATGCAAGGAATCAATACACCACAATTGAATTCCAGCTCACAAACTTGTTTCGTTCTGCGCTATAAAAGACTGTCAAATGTCACACCCCAAGAGATGCAACAGGATTCCAAAGATTTATTTATTTCAAGCTCTGAAGTCTATTAGCAATAGTGCTCCTCGTGCTATTGGAAAAAGAGCTTTGATGACATTAAATTTTCAGAAATGACAACTCATTGTATCAGGAACCAATTAATTATATCATTATATGTCATATTTCAGCAATCCTCCACCATTTTACTAATAAGTAATTACACATAACTATATTTAAAGAAATTACTGTGACTTTAAAGCTACAAATATTTGATCATATTGTACAGTGTATTAACTGAATATTTTTAAATAAGTTGTTTTGTACTTTTGATAAATATAAAAAGAAAGCTCACTCTATCCTTGGCTGCATTTCATTCACATAGCTTAAATGCTTAAATTAGAAGAGACTTCCTTCTCAGCTGAATGAATAAGATTTACCACAGAAGTGTAGAGAGCTGTGTATTACCCTGTCTATTATTATCCTGCACTGTTGTCGTTTTCTTTTTTTTTATTTAATAAAGGCAATGGAAAAATAATATTCATTTTTATACTCCACAGTGCTGTAGCCTGCAACGGAGATATCAAAAGGAAAGAATGAGAGGATGCAAAGGTGAGGCCTGCAAGAATCATAATATCCAAAGAGTGTATATTGTCTATATAAAAACACGTGGAATATACCCATCATTTAAAGACAAAAATTAAAACCATAGGAGGCTGATTGTAAAGTATGCGAAACATAAAAATATACTTGTTCCATAACATAATCTGGTTTTGGTCATAGATGACCCATTCACTGCTTCATTCCTGACTTCTACCTATTGTACCTTTCCTTTTTTTCCTTCCCGCAGTTCTTCCTTATAAAAGGAAAATGGGATGGCGTAGCCCCTTCCTCTCTGGTTAGCTCCAGGGAAGCTGGTGAGGCTCTGTGCAAGACTGGGTACCCGTCTGCATTTGGACGGTGGAATCTGGCCCACAGTAATTATAAGACTCTTAAAATTAACATTTTTCCTTTACCTGAGGCTGAGTTAATTAAAATCTGACAGTACAATGTATACAGGAGATAAACACTACTGTATTTTCTTTCCAATACATGGATATATAGTAATTCATTTAAGACAGAGAAGCTCATGCTGTTGAATGTGCTTATTAAAAACAGCAAGGAAGGTCAGGGGCAGTGCTTGCTGTGTCCTTCATTTGTTCTTCACCGAAAATGATATAACTGAACTGCAAAAGTTGAGATTGAAAAGCCGCTAGCGTGTTGTCTAATTTCAGCCACAGAAGCTGCTGTGCACTCCATGACTTTATGAGGGAATAAGATTACAGGTCACAAGAGCTTCTTTATTTCCCACCTGTAGCTTCTAACAACATTTTATTAAGGATTTTCCCACCTTCTCTCTCTGACCTACAGGGGACAAAATTCTAACAGCGGTTACAGGACCTGTACCGAGGCAGCATTAACACAGATTAGCAGTTCTGGAAAGTAGTATCACTTTATCAGGACTATATTTACGACTGCTAACTAATATTTTTACAGCGCTTGTAAGATAAACACAGCATATCATTATGTAAACAGTAAAAAAGATGTTTAATACAGTTAAACATTTTTAATGCATCATGCTTGTTTTGTCTAAAATCACACTAAGCTGCTGTTTGAGGGTTTAGTACTCATTTACAGAACAAACACTTGGGTAGCCCATGCGCTCATATATGTATTGCGGTTGTCTGTATTGCGTATGGAGATTATCGATTTCTTATTAATCAAGTAGAGTCTATGTGCACTAATACACCCAAGTAGGGGTAGAACTTATGCCAGACGTTAAGTCACGTTAATACAAGTCCAGTGCTCAGCCTTTCCGTTACCGCTTCAGCGCAGCTCTGTTTCCATAAGGACTGCAAGGTTAGGACCTTGCTAGTTTATTGAAGAAACAGCAATCTTTGTTATCGAGGTTGCTTGTTATGAAAGATTTTTTTATTCACACAGATGCAACAGGGAGAGGAAGAGAGAAAGAGGAAGACAGAAGGAGAAGAAGAAGGAGGACGAGGAGGAAGAGGAAGAGCAGGGAAGAAGGACAAAGAAGAATAGCTGTACGATGATGTTATAAATTTCTAAAATGATTCTCCACAAAATAGCCAAAGGGAGCCTATTTTTCTCCCTCTCTTCCAGGAAGGACAAAGTAGATGTCAAGTATATCTACAATGAAGCTTTTCAGCAACTTCTCTATGTGCATTCATGGTGGAAAACCCAAACAGCTTTCTAAAAGTTTATATTAGTCATCTTGAAGGCTGAGATAGATTCTTTTTTGGGATCATCCATCTAAGTGCAGCTGCTAGGCTAATCAAGTTGTATTATTATTGCACTAGAGAGTTACGAAACTCAAAACGAGGACATACAGAGTAATATCAGAAGCAAGACCAAGATGCTACATATGCCTTGCAACATTCAACTGGCCCCTTTTTCCCTCCCCAGAGACCCATTTTAGCTGATAGGAAAATAAAATGTTGTTAGTTTTTGCATTTTTGAGACTGGTAAAGGACTGGGAGGGAAAGTAGGTGTGTGCAAACAGGATTGCAGGGCTGCTGCACAGTATGGTGAGAGTTTTTCAGCAATAATCACAGCTGAGTTCAGATTTTCAGGTCTTATTTGGGTACCTGAGTAGGACAGATAGGTTTCAAAAAAATTGACACCTACTGTAATGAGACATTTTGAAAATCCACCCATAAATAAATGCTGTATGATAGGAGTTGCTCAGTACTTCTGAAAATCCAGCTGTGTGTGTAATTGTGCTGAGTCTTTCAGTAGTCTGAAGGATATGGATGGATATGACCAATAACAAACCCACAAAACAATAAAACAATTACACATTACTTTAAAATGTGTGACAAGAAGCGATTTGTCCTTAGACACCAGTTCAGCTCATTGCTCCCTGAACTGCCCCAGAGCAGGGATGCCAAATTTTTGAAAGATCTTTCTCAACAAGAGCATCTGGATGCTGGCAGGCACTGCAGCCAGTTGTGCTCGCTCCTTTGGACAGGCTTCCCCACATCTGTCAGTCATCAGACTACTACTGATAGACTGTCTGGGCTGGACATGCCTTTTTCTTACAGTTGCTCAGCCCATCACCTGTATTTCTGATCTCTAATCCCCTTGAAAGTAAATTCAGGACC
Source organism: Phaethon lepturus (assembly GCF_000687285.1). NCBI lineage: Eukaryota > Metazoa > Chordata > Aves > Phaethontiformes > Phaethontidae > Phaethon > Phaethon lepturus. Next base: position 9,592 of record NW_010544079.1, on the reverse strand, counting down.
AAATTCTTGATTACAGGACATTGGCAGAAGCAAAAAGAGCTGTATTTTGTTGTCCTAATACTCATCTTGGCTTCTCTCCCAAATTCACGTAATTATTTTAAACCTTTCATCTGTTTAAATGAAGGCCCCCGATCTCTGCTGTGGGGTGGAAAGAGGATTCCTTTGACATGACTGCTGGGAACCTTTCCTGCATGTTCCTCTAGATCTTTCTGGAGCACCACAGAAATGAGTACAGCGCTTTTCCCTCTGTCAGCGGCGGGGGTCGGCTGGCATCAGCAGAAAAGAGCAGAAGCCTTCTTCCCCCGCTGGGAGGTGGGAAGAGGGCAATAGCACAGGCATCACCGGGGAGGAGGAGGGAGCGCCTCATCCCGCTTTAGGTAGAACGGACAAACGGTGAACCAGCATGGGTTGTCCCCACGCCCTGTCCTATGAAACCCCAACTCGGGCTACGACTGCCGTAGGAACCTCGGATTGGCTCGGGTCAAGCTCCCGAAGTTTGAGGTACGTATCCGAGCCTGGCTGCAGCCTCCGACCTGCCGGGCAAACGCCGGCACGGATCTCCCAGGCTGCCCAAGGTTCGTCCTCAGTACTTGCTTTCCGGGGTTTTGTCATTGCTACGGTCGCTGCTGCTATTGTAATACTTTGGTGGGATGCAAAGTATTCCCTTTGCTGCTAAAGCTGGTCCGGTTGCTGTAGGTGTGATTTATGGGTACTACAGAAATACACAGTAACGTATTAGTGTCCTGAAAGTTCAGATCTAATGTACATTCTGATGTTTTTGACCCGATGAAACTGTAGCCATTCTACCAGAAATCCTCGCCGCCAGACCCCCTCTTGCTCTGAAGTCATTAAACCACTTCAAGTATGTTGAAGTTGGAAAAGTCTTTTGCAAAACATAGGCAAACTGCTCATGCTGCTATATAATGATCTTCTGTAACGTCTGATTTTGTGTTAAGAAGCCCTTTCGACTAAGCAAAGTAATGTAATAAAAGCCAAGGTGTCTGTCCGTAGTTTTAAGACTTAAACTTCATTGATTTTGTGGGCCAAGTCAAACTCTTATTGCTATTTATTTCGTAAGTCATTAAGTATTGCCGGCTCTGTGTGTGGAGTGGAGAGGATAGGAGAAGTGCAAGAAATAAGAACAGGACTTCAGCTGCTTAACCACATTTAGTTAAGAAGAAACTTGCTTTATATATCTCTAATTACAAATTATATATCTAAGGCTAGAATTTAAGACTGTTGTACTATGTTCTCATGCTAAAAAATCGCTGACACAATAACAGCAGCAAGGTATGTGGGGTCAGCATATAAGCACAGATACTTATTTCTGTAAACTAGTAATTATTTCTGTGGATTTGGGTGAAAGCTTGAAGATTACCTTAGGCCTAATCTAACGTCTTTTACACAAAGATAACTCCCAATGAAGTCATTGTATAAACAGCATGGGATTAAGCCAATACGCTATCCTGTAACTAGTTAGCAATTCTTCTATGTATTTTTTTTCAGTATAGATATATTTTTTAAAGCACACGCTTGAAAAAAAACAGGGATTCACAGGCTGGTGTGTGCAAATGAAGAACATTTTATCTGGGAACTGCTGAAGGGCTTGCTTCTGTGGTTTTCCCTTTTTTCTTTTTGCTTGGTGTCAGAGGTTTCTCTGGCATTATCCTTTAGTGGATAGAAAACTGTAACAGTAGTTAAAAATAAAAATTTTCTGCAAGAAGGTGCATTTTAGTAGCTTTGAGTAAAAAAGACACACAGTAGTAGTTCCAAAGAATTGCACCACCAATGACAAAAAAGATCACTCAATGGCAAAATATAATCATATTTTAAAAAATCAATTAGTGCAGCCAATACTTTAACCAGAGCTTCAAACTTTACAGTCATAAACAATTTGTAAGCCCAGTCATTCATTTTAAGCATTCAGAAGATAACCCCAATGATCTTCCTGTTGTATATTTTGTTTTAGCACTTTTTGTATAGGGTTTTATATCCTTAAAGGATCACCAGCTTGTTAAAAGGCCCAGCTATTTTATAATGTGTAATACCCAGTAAGACCATCTTAATCTACAACACTGTGCGTAAACCATTTCGTTCTTCTGGATGACTGTAGCTCCTAATAGCAAATTAGGGTGAATAGCAAATAATCATCTCTTCTACAGGAACTGAATTAACCAGGGGCAAATTCTCTGAGCTACAGTCCCTTTGGTGGCATATTTTTTTGCATGATGTGAAGATACATGCAGTACTTCTAAACGTGCCTATCCTATGATTATAAAAATAGAACACACTTACTTTGACTCCTATAGGACAAGAGTTATCCAAATAATTATACAACACATTATACCGTGTGCAAACCCAAGGCGTTCTACACAGGTATGTACGCGCCCATGACAAAAACATAACATAACAACGTCATTCTCCTACCTTGGTTTAACAACTTACAGACTTAAGTTGTAAGTTAATTCCCGGCTTCATTCATGATCTTAGGCTGCCTGTGAAAATTGCTTGAAGAGTTCAAGCAAAATAGTCACATTTTCCAATGGGCTTAGAAGACGCACATGCAGCTTTAAAAATCATAGTTTGTGATCACTCTGCTTAACTTGTCTTAGCGTGTATACTGAGAAGCCTCTTTTGTAATACTGGTGTATAATAATATACCCAGGTTTATCCTGTGGGATCCATTCACTAAAGCTGGGGAAAGAACAGATATTGCCTGTCTACTCAGTGCTCGGGGATGGGATCTCTGGCCTAAAGGAACTAAAACCAGAAAGTTTTCCTCACCAGACCTGCCTGTTCCCAGCTATCCCTCCCAGCCCTCTTTCGGCCAGCCCAAGCCAGTGGAGACCATTTGCCTTTCGTCGCCTTGTTTAGTGGCCGAGAAAACAAAGCCAGGACAAAGGCAGCAGCAGCTTATTGCTGGCTTATTCCATCTCATGGTGGGAATAATTCATCTGTTGGCTGAGCGGAAGGTTTCCGCAAACTGTAAAGCTCTACGTACATGAAACCTGACCTGAGGACATAAACCACTTAAGTTCCCCAAGTCATCCACCATTGATAAAGAGTAAGTAAATTTGCTATCTGCTATTTGCTCTTCTCTCCAGCAGCATAATTTTTTACAACAGCACATGCCCTCTTTCATGAAGCCAAAAACACATGCATGTGCTCCGTTTTATGGACCCAATAAACGGCAAAGCAGATTCCTTTAAACAGTACCAAGAGCTAAAGATCACTTTCCATTTATCAGTGTCGAATACGGAACTTACCTAAGTAGACAATCTCTAGCTCTATGCAGATTTAGGCCTTAACTGACACAAAGAAGTAAGTATGTTTGCACACTGCTTGGTTTCAGATACGACTCTACATCCAGGACACTGTCAGGATCAAAGCAAGGAGCCTTTTCAGAGTAGAGCAGACATCTGTCTTGCCTGTGGAAGAAAACCTAAGAAAAAAAAAAAAAATAATATTGAATCCTGAGTTTGTTTCACCAGGAATAATTAATACTGTCCTGATCCTCCCTAAGTCTTGTCATCTTATTGATAGGGGTAAAAAACACATGAGAATGATGAAGCTCCATTTTTGTTTTGTTTTGTCAATAGGCAGGAAAAAAAGTCCCTGAAAGCTTAAGAAATTACACTCTATGTGATTCAGATGGAGAGAGAGGGTATTTTCAAGGTCTGGTTAAACCAGCACCCTGAAAAACTGGTTCTGATGATCCCACTGTTGAGATTGCACGTCTAGCGAAAAAACAAAGACTTGTTGCTGCTCTCCAGCTATCATCCTCCTCTTCTCCCTCTCTTCCCGTACTGGCTTCGCTCTTCACCGGCAGAGTGTCGTGATTTAGCCCCAGACAGCAACTAAGTGCCACGCAGCCGCTCGCTCGCCCCTCCGCCCCAGGGGGAATGGGGGAGAGAATCAGAAAAAAGCCACTCGTGGGTTGAGATAGAAACAGCTTAATAAGACAGCAAAGAAAAAGGAAATAACAACAACAACAACAACAACAATAAAGGAATACACAAAAATAGGCGATGCACAATGCCACAGTTGCTCACCACCTGGTGATCGATGGCACATCCCCGAGCAGCGATTCCTTCCCGCCAGCCAACTCCAGTTTCTATACTGAGAATGGCGTCATATGGTATGGAATACCCCTTTGGCCAAGCTGGGTCAGCTGTCCCGCTGTGCCCCGTCCCAGCTTCTTGTGCACCTGGAAAGAGCATGGGGAGCCGAAAAGTCCTTGGCTGAGTATGAGCACTACAACTACTTAGCAACAACTGAAAACATCAGCGTGTTATCAACATTATTCTCATGCTAAATCCACAGCACAGCGCTATACCAGCTATTGCGAAGAAAATTAACTCTACCCCAGCCAAAACCAGGACAGAGAGATACACCATTTGCTGAAAGAGAGCATCAGAGAAGGTTGATCAATTCTCACCCATATAAAAAGCTTCTTTTCTTCAGTCTGGTTCTTATCCATGAAGTGGTCATTCTTATGTGTTGGCCCTGGCACTGAGTCATGGACCTCCAGGCTGTGTAAAGAGGCCATGAAGCCTGTGGTATTAGGCTTTTTAATTAAATATATAATTCCAGCTATTAGCCTTCTTAAAATAAACACATGAAAATGGGAAGAAAAAATAAATAGCTTTTTATCTTCTCTACTTGCTTTCATAAACGTACAGAACACGCAACCTGGGACTTTCAGGCAAGATTTCAAGCCACTGCCTAAAGTTTTCAGATGTGACTCACTTGTAAGTGTATTCTGTTCATTGTACATTTTCTTATTGTTCTGGTTGCTTTTAAATATGTTTATATTTAAAAATAGAAACTGCTCTTCAATACTTGTTAAAAGCAGTCCACATCTACTAAAAAAGAAATCACAGTTTTCATGACATTCCATAACACACATTAGTCACTTAAATAAAATATCCAAATAGTTTTCTGATAATTGGCATTTATCGGGTATTTATTTCTCCCATTTATGAAAGAATACGTTTTCTGTTCTTTAATTCTAAAATTATTCACCTCAAAAAGCTATGAAAAATGCTTTTCTTAGATCAGATATTGTATTTGCTTTCAGATTATTATTTAGCGCGTCAACCTCAAAACCATGTCAGATTTCTCTCACTTAATAAAGGTCTCTTATATTTTTGTTCATATACCATGCATTGACTTATAACCACTAAGTAAACTTTTTTTTTTCCCTTCCCTTTTTGGCTCAAGACTTTCTGGGCAATTTTGCCTTTCCGTTTTTGTTGCATTTCCACGGCATGCTCAACATTCAACCGTAGGGTTTCTGCAGGTAATTTTTTTTAAAGGCTGTCCACTTGAGTCTTTAAAAACAAGTACGGACCTGACACCTGCTCTGGCACATTGGCTTTCTGCTAACCTACTTCCAGGTTATCACAACCCCGACAGCAGAAACTGTGGCTGCTGCATCTCCCAGTCAGTCACATATTGTATTAATATGTACCCCATTTAAAGCTGAGGAGCCTTTTTAACAGTAGCAAAGCTCTCTGCAAATTCCTGCTTAAAAGACTTTTTCAGGTGTAAAAGAAACACATCTCACCAGCAATCCACATTCTTTCGAGCATCTCACTGCTGCATCACGGCGGGACTGTGCGCGAGCAGCGAGCGCGCCTGGGAGGCGGGGAGGACCACCGAAAGCCACGTGGTTATTATTAGGGGGAAGCAAGAATACCAGGACCTGGTTTGGCAAAGCTCCTTGAAAGTCATGATGATTTCATTTTAAAGCACTTTATTGAGATTTAAACTTTGATGGCGTTCAGAGTTGCACACAACGTATCCGTGGTTTATAGGTATGTTAACGTTTTTATATGTGCAAACATTTATACTGAGAGACAGGATAAGTGTAATAATGTAAGACAGAACAGACACTAGCATGTGTGGTAGCCTAGCTTTGCACCTATGAGTTTTGCAGTTTATTTATGTAAAAGGGTTTCAAGCTTTTCTAGATCAGTTCTTGCCACTAAAAAAAAAAAAAAAGAGAGAGAGAAAAAAAGGATCAGGTGAGAAAAATAAAACTTCATACTCCTTATAGTCTATGTATCAAATATATACCTTAGCTATCCAGTGCAGAAACATGTAAATTTGCACTAATTAAATGCAAAGAAGGCTCATAACAAAGAGAACACCAAAATACCTAACGGGTATGTCTCCCTCAAAATAATCAGTGGCTTTCCCCTAAACGTATGTTTGTAGCTGTCTAGAGCTAGAAGGAAATATGTGGGTAACAAGGGGCAAAAGACAGTCCGTTCCCTGTGGAAAAGGATGGGTAATGCAGCGTAAAACTGACGTCGGTCACTGTTACCTGAAAAAGTCACTTCATGGGGTTTTTTCTTCATCTGTTGGAATGATACGGCATTTACCTACACCAAGAGCGCTCCTG